>NW_027308264.1:0-140000 GCF_047496885.1 Scyliorhinus torazame
TCCCAATTTCCAACTCAGCTCACTCCCAATTACCGAGCCAGCTCACTCCCGGTTCCCGAGTCAGTTAACTCCCAATAACCAAGTCAGCTCACTCCTAATTACCGAGTCAGCTCATTCCCGGTTTCCGAGTTAGCTCACACTCAGTTACAGAGTCAGCTCACTCCCGGTTAACGAGTCAGCTCTCTCCCAGTTACCGAGTCAGCTCACTCCCAGTTTCTGAGTCAGCTCACTCCCAATTAAAGAGTCAGCTCACTCCCGGTTACCGAGTCAGCTCACTCCCGGTTACCGAGTCAGCTCACTCCCGGTTTCTGAGTCAGCTCACTCCCAATTATCGAGTCAGCTCTCTCCCAGTTACCGAGTCAGCTCTCTCCCAGTTACCGAGTCAACTCACTATCAGTTACCGAGTCAGCTCACTCCCAATTTCCAACTCAGCTCATTCCCAATTACCGAGTCAGCTCATTCCCGGTTACCGAGTTAGCTCACACTCAGTTACCGAGTCAGCTCACTCCCGGATACCAAGTCTGCTCACTCCCAGTTACCGAGTAAGCTCACTCCCAGTTACCGAGTCAGCTGACTCACAGTTTCCAAGTCATCTCACTCCCAATTACCGAGTCAGCTCACTCCCGGTTACCGAGACAACTCACTCCTGGTTACCGAGTCAGCTCATTTTCAGTTACCGAGTCAGCTCATTCCCAGTTACCGAGTCAGCTCACTCCCAATTTCCAAGTCAGTTCACACTCAGAAACCGAGTCAGTTCGCTCCCGGTTACAGAGTCACCTCACTGCCAATTACCGAGTCAGCTCACTCCCAATTACCGAGTCAGCTCATTCCCAGTTACCGAGTCATCTCACTCCCAATTACCGAGTCAGCTCACTCCCAGTTACCGAGTCAGCTCACTCCTGGTTAACGAGTCAGCTCACTCCCAGTTACCGAGTCAGCTCACTATCAGTTACCGCGTCAGCTCACTCCCAATTTCCAACTCAGCTCACTCCTAGTTACCGAGTCAACTCACTCCAGGTTACCGAGTCAGCGCACTCCTGGTTACCGAGTCGGTTCACTCCCAATTACCGAGTCATCTCACTCCGGTTTCCGAGTCAGCTCACTCCCAATTACCGAGTCGGCTCATTCCCAATTACCGAGTCATCTCACTCCGGTTACCGAGTCAGCTCACTCCCAATTACTGAGTCAGCTCACTCCCAATTACCGAGTCAGCCCACTCCCATTACCGAGTCGGCTCACTCCCAGTTAGCGTGTCAGCTCCTTCCCAGTTACCGAGTGAGCTCACTCCCGGTTACCGAGTCAGCTCACTCCCGGTTCCCGAGTCAGTTCACTCCCAATTTCCTACTCAGCTCACTCCCAATTAACGAGCCAGCTCACCCCCGGTTCCCGAGTCAGTTCACTCCCAATAACCAAGTCAGCTCTCTCCTAATTACAGAGTCAGCTCATTCCCGGTTACCAAGTTATCTCACACTCAGTTACAGAGTCAGCTCACTCCCGGTTACCGAGTCAGCTCACTCCCAATTACCGAGTCAGCTCACCCCCGGTTACCGAGTCAGTTCACTCCCAATTACCGAGTCATCTCACCCCGGTTACCGAGTCAGCACACTCCCAGTTACCGAGTCAGCTCACACCAAATTACCGAGTCAGCTCACTCCCGGTTACCGCGTCAGTTCACTCCCAATTACCGAGTCATCTCACCCCGGTTACCGAGTCAGCTCACTCCTAATTACCGAGCCAGCTCACTCCCAGATACCGAGCCAGCTCACTCCCAGTATACGAGTCTGCTCAGTCCCGAT
Source organism: Scyliorhinus torazame (assembly GCF_047496885.1). Classification (NCBI taxonomy): domain Eukaryota; kingdom Metazoa; phylum Chordata; class Chondrichthyes; order Carcharhiniformes; family Scyliorhinidae; genus Scyliorhinus; species Scyliorhinus torazame. The sequence goes on from NW_027308264.1 coordinate 1,797, forward strand.
TACCGAGTCAGCTCACTCCCAGTTTCTGAGTCAGCTCACTCACAATTACCGAGTCAGCTCACTCCCGGTTACCGAGTCAGCTCACTCCCGGTTACCGAGTCAGCTCACTCCCAGTTTCTGAGTCAGCTCACTCCCAATTAACGAGTCAGCTCGCTCCCAGTTACCGAGTCAACTCACTATCAGTTACCGAGTCAGCTCACTCCCAATTTCCAACTCAGCTCATTCCCAATTACCGAGTCAGCTCATTCCCGGTTACCGAGTTAGCTCACACTCAGTTACCGAGTCAGCTCACTCCCGGATACCAAGTCAGCTCACTCCTGGTTACCGAGTCAGCTCACTATCAGTTACGGAGTCAGCTCATTCCCAGTTACCGAGTCAGCTCACTCCCAATTACCAAGTCAGCTCACTCCCAGTTCCCAAGTCAGCTCACTCCCAATTACCGAGTCAGCCCACTCCCATTACCGAGTCGGCTCACTCCCAGTTAGCGTGTCAGCTCCTTCCCAGTTACCGAGTGAGCTCACTCCCGGTTACCGAGTCAGCTCACTCCCGGTTCCCGAGTCAGTTCACTCCCAATTTCCTACTCAGCTCACTCCCAATTAACGAGCCAACTCACCCCCGGTTCCCGAGTCAGTTCACTCCCAATAACCAAGTCAGCTCACTCCTAATTACAGAGTCAGCTCATTCCCGGTTACCAAGTTATCTCACACTCAGTTACAGAGTCAGCTCACTCCCGGTTACCGAGTCAGCTCACTCCCAATTACCGAGTCAGCTCACCCCCGGTTACCGAGTCAGTTCACTCCCAATTACCGAGTCATCTCACCCCGGTTAGCGAGTCAGCACACTCCCAGTTACCGAGTCAGCTCACACCAAATTACCGAGTCAGCTCACTCCCGGTTACCGCGTCAGTTCACTCCCAATTACCGAGTCATCTCACCCCGGTTACCAAGTCAGCTCACTCCTAATTACCGAGCCAGCTCACTCCCAGATACCGAGCCAGCTCACTCCCAGTATACGAGTCTGCTCAGTCCCGATTACCGAGTCAGCTCACTCCCAGTTTCTGAGTCAGCTCACTCACAATTACCGAGTCAGCTCACTCCCGGTTACCGAGTCAGCTCACTCCCGGTTACCGAGTCAGCTCACTCCCAGTTTCTGAGTCAGCTCACTCCCAATTAACGAGTCAGCTCGCTCCCAGTTACCGAGTCAACTCACTATCAGTTACCGAGTCAGCTCACTCCCAATTTCCAACTCAGCTCATTCCCAATTACCGAGTCAGCTCATTCCCGGTTACCGAGTTAGCTCACACTCAGTTACCGAGTCAGCTCACTCCCGGATACCAAGTCAGCTCACTCCTGGTTACCGAGTCAGCTCACTATCAGTTACGGAGTCAGCTCATTCCCAGTTACCGAGTCAGCTCACTACCAATTACCAAGTCAGCTCACTCCCGGTTCCCAAGTCAGCTGATTCCCAGTTACCGAGTCAGCTCACTCCCAATTACCGAGTCAGTTCATTCCCAGTTACTGAGTTAGCTCACTCCCAGTTAGCGTGTCAGCTCATTCCCAGTTACCGAGTCAGCTCACTCCCGGTTAACGAGTCAGCTCACTCCCGGTTCCCGAGTCAGTTCACTCCCAATTTCCAACTCAGCTCACTCCCAAATACCGAGCCAGCTCATTCCCGGTTCCCGAGTCAGTTCACTCCCAATAACCAAGTCAGCTCACTCCTAATTACAGAGTCAGCTCATTCCCGGTTACCGAGTTAGCTCACACTCAGATACAGAGTCAACTCACTCCCGGTTACCGAGTCAGTTCACTCCCAATTAACGAGTCATCTCACCCCGGTTACCGAGTCAGCTCACTCCCAGTTACCGAGTCAGCTCACACCCAATTACCGAGTCAGCTCACTCCCAGTTACCGAGTCAGCTCACACCCAATTACCGAGTCAGCTCACTCCCGGTTCCCGAGTCAGTTCACTCCCAATTACCGAGTCATCTCACCCCGGTTACCGAGCCAGCTCACTCCCAGTTACCGAGCCAGCTCACTCCCAGTATACGAGTCTGCTCAGTCCCGATTACTGAGTCAGCTCACTCCCAGTTTCTGAGTCAGCTCACTCCCAATTACCGAGTCAGCTCACTCCCGGTTTCTGAGTCAGCTCACTCCCAATTACCGAGTCAGCTCACTCCCGGTTACCGAGTCAACTCACTATCAGTTACCGAGTCAGCTCATTCCCGGTTACCGAGTCAGCTCCCTCCCAGTTCCCGAGTCAGCTCAGTCCCAATTACCGCGTCAGCTCACTCCCAATTACCGAGTCAGCCAACTCCCATTACCGAGCCGGCTCATTCCCAGTTAACGTGTCAGCTCCACCGCGGTTACCGAGTTAGCTCACTACCGGTGGCAAGTCAGCTCACTCCCGGTTACCGAGTCGGTTCACTCCCAATTACCGAGTCATCTCACCCCGGTTACCAAGTCAGCTCACTCCCAATTACCGAGTCAGCTCACTCCCAGTTACCGAGTCAGCTCAATCCATGTTACCGAGTCAGCTCACTCCCGGTTCCTAAGCCAGCTCTCTCCCAAATACCGAGAAACCCCTCACCCCGTTACCGAGTCGGCTCACTCCCAGTTACCGAGTCAGCTCACTCCCGGTTACCGAGTCAGCTCACTCCCGGTTACCGAGTCGGTTCACTCCCAATTACCGCGTCATCTCACACCGGTTACCGAGTCAGCTCACTCCAAATTACCGAGTCAGCTCACTCCCAGTTACCGAGTCAGCTCACTCCAAGTTACCGAGTCAGCTCACTCACAGTTTCCGAGTCAACTCACTCGCAATTACCGAGTCAGCACCCTCCCAATTACCGAGTCTGCTCACTCCCGGTTACCGAGATAGCTCACTCCCGGTTACCGAGTCAGCTCACTATCAGTTATCGAGTAAGCCCACTCCCGGTTACCGAGCCACCTCACTCCCAATTACCGAGTCAGCCCACTCACATTACTAAGTAAGCTCACTCCCAATTACCGAGTCAGCTCACTCCCGGTTACCGAGTCAGCTCACTCCCGGTTACCGAGTTAGCTCACTCACAATTACCGAGTCAGCTCACTTCCAATTATCGAGTCAGCTCACTCCCGGATCCCGAGACAGTTCATTCCGGTTCCCGAGTCAGCTCAATCCCGGTTCCTGAGTCAGCTCTCTCCCAAATACCGAGTAAGCTCTCTCCCAGTTACCGAGTCGGCTCACTCCCAGTTACCGAGTCAGCTCACGCCCGGTTACCGAGTCAGCTCACTCCCGGTTACCGAGTCATCTCACCCCGGTTCCCGAGTCAGCTCACTCCCAATTTCCGAGTCAGCTCACTCCCAATTTCCGAGTCAGCTCACTCCCGGTTCCCGAGACAGCTCATTCCGGTTCCCGAGTCAGCTCAATCCCGGTTCCTGAGTCAGCTCTCTCCCAAATACCGAGTAACCTCTCTCCCAGTTACCGAGTCGGCTCACTCCCAGTTACCGAGTCAGCTCACGCCCGGTTACCGAGTCAGCTCACTCCCGGTTACCGAGTCATCTCACCCCGGTTCCCGAGTCAGCTCACTCCCAATTTCCGAGTCAGCTCACTCCCGGTTACCGAGTCAGTCCGCTCCCAATTACCAAGTCAGTTCACTCCTAATTACCGAGTCAGCTCATTCACGGTTACCGAGTTAACTCACACTCAGTTACCGAGTCAGCTCACTCCGGTTACCGAGTCAGCTCACTCCCGGTTTCCGAGTCAGCTCACGCCCAATTACCGAGCCAGCTCACTTCCGGTTACCGAGCCAGCTCACTCCCAATTACCGAGTCAGCTCACTCCCAATTACCGAATCAGCTGTCTCCCAATTACCGAGTCTGCTCATTGCCGGTTACAGAGAGAGTTAACTCCCGGTTACCGAGTCAGCTCACACTCAGTAACTGAGTCAGTTAACTCCCAATTACCGAATCAGCTGTCTCCCAATTAACGAGTCAGCTCACTCCCGGTTACCGAGTCAGCTCACACTCAGTAACCAAGTCAGGTCACTCCCGGTTACCGAGCCACCTCACTGCCCATTACCGAGTCAGCTCACTCCCGGTTACCGAGTCACCTCACTATCAGTTACCGAGTCAGCTCACGCCCAGTTACCGGGTCAGCTCACTGCCCATTACCAAGTCAGCTCACTCCCGGTTCCTGAGTCAGCTCTCTCCCAAATACCGAGTAACCTCTCTCCCAGTTACCGAGTCAGCTCACTCCCGGGTACCAAGACGACTCACTCCCAGTAACCGAGTCAGCTCACACCCAATTACCGAGTCAGCATCTCCCGGTTACCGAGTCAGCTCACTCCCGGTTACCGAGACAGCTCACTCTCAGTTACCGTGTCAGCTCACTCCCAATTAGCGAGCCAGCTCGCACCCGGTTACCGAGTCAGCTCACTCCCAAATAGCGAGCCAGCTCACTCCGGGTTATCGAGTCAGCTCACTCCCAATTATCGAGTCATCTCACCCAGGTTACAGAGTCAGCTCACTCCTAATTACCGAGTCGGTTCATTCCTGGTTACCGAGTTAACTCACACTCAGTGACCGAGTCAGCTCACTCCGGTTACCGAGTCAGTTCACTCCCAATTACCGAGTCATCTCACACAGGTTACAGAGTCAGCTCACTCCCAATTACCAAGACGACTCACTCCCAGTAACCGAGTCAGCTCACACCCAATTACCGAGTCAGCATCTCCCGGTTACCGAGTCAGCTCACTCCCGGTTACCGAGACAGCTCACTCTCAGTTACCGTGTCAGCTCACTCCCAATTAGCGAGCCAGCTCGCACCCGGTTACCGAGTCAGCTCACTCCCAAATAGCGAGCCAGCTCACTCCGGGTTATCGAGTCAGCTCACTCCCAATTATCGAGTCATCTCACCCAGGTTACAGAGTCAGCTCACTCCTAATTACCGAGTCGGTTCATTCCTGGTTACCGAGTTAACTCACACTCAGTGACCGAGTCAGCTCACTCCGGTTACCGAGTCAGTTCACTCCCAATTACCGAGTCATCTCACACAGGTTACAGAGTCAGCTCACTCCCAATTACCGAGTCAGCTCTCTCCCAGGTACCGAGTCAGCTCACTCCCAATTACCGAGTCAGCTCACTCCCGGTTACCGAGTCAGCTCACTCCTGGTAACTGAGTCATCTCACCCCGTTTCCCGAGTCAGCACACTCCCAATTACTGAGTCAGCTCACTCCCAGGTACCGAGTCAGCTCACTCCCAGTTCTGTGTCAGCTCACTCCCAGTTACCGAGTAAGCTCACTCCCGGTTACCGAGTCAGCTCACCCCGGTTCCTGAGTCAGCTCACTCCCAATTACCGAGTCAGCTCACTCCCGGTTACCGAGTCAACTCACTATCAGTTACCGAGTCAGCTCATTCCCGGTTACCGAGTCAGCTCCCTCCCAGTTCCCGAGTCAGCTCAGTCCCAATTACCGCGTCAGCTCACTCCCAATTACCGAGTCAGCCAACTCCCATTACCGAGCCGGCTCATTCCCAGTTAACGTGTCAGCTCCACCGCGGTTACCGAGTTAGCTCACTACCGGTGGCAAGTCAGCTCACTCCCGGTTACCGAGTCGGTTCACTCCCAATTACCGAGTCATCTCACCCCGGTTACCAAGTCAGCTCACTCCCAATTACCGAGTCAGCTCACTCCCAGTTACCGAGTCAGCTCAATCCATGTTACCGAGTCAGCTCACTCCCGGTTCCTAAGCCAGCTCTCTCCCAAATACCGAGAAACCCCTCACCCCGTTACCGAGTCGGCTCACTCCCAGTTACCGAGTCAGCTCACTCCCGGTTACCGAGTCAGCTCACTCCCGGTTACCGAGTCGGTTCACTCCCAATTACCGCGTCATCTCACACCGGTTACCGAGTCAGCTCACTCCAAATTACCGAGTCAGCTCACTCCCAGTTACCGAGTCAGCTCACTCCAAGTTACCGAGTCAGCTCACTCACAGTTTCCGAGTCAACTCACTCGCAATTACCGAGTCAGCACCCTCCCAATTACCGAGTCTGCTCACTCCCGGTTACCGAGATAGCTCACTCCCGGTTACCGAGTCAGCTCACTATCAGTTATCGAGTAAGCCCACTCCCGGTTACCGAGCCACCTCACTCCCAATTACCGAGTCAGCCCACTCACATTACTAAGTAAGCTCACTCCCAATTACCGAGTCAGCTCACTCCCGGTTACCGAGTCAGCTCACTCCCGGTTACCGAGTTAGCTCACTCACAATTACCGAGTCAGCTCACTTCCAATTATCGAGTCAGCTCACTCCCGGATCCCGAGACAGTTCATTCCGGTTCCCGAGTCAGCTCAATCCCGGTTCCTGAGTCAGCTCTCTCCCAAATACCGAGTAAGCTCTCTCCCAGTTACCGAGTCGGCTCACTCCCAGTTACCGAGTCAGCTCACGCCCGGTTACCGAGTCAGCTCACTCCCGGTTACCGAGTCATCTCACCCCGGTTCCCGAGTCAGCTCACTCCCAATTTCCGAGTCAGCTCACTCCCAATTTCCGAGTCAGCTCACTCCCGGTTCCCGAGACAGCTCATTCCGGTTCCCGAGTCAGCTCAATCCCGGTTCCTGAGTCAGCTCTCTCCCAAATACCGAGTAACCTCTCTCCCAGTTACCGAGTCGGCTCACTCCCAGTTACCGAGTCAGCTCACGCCCGGTTACCGAGTCAGCTCACTCCCGGTTACCGAGTCATCTCACCCCGGTTCCCGAGTCAGCTCACTCCCAATTTCCGAGTCAGCTCACTCCCGGTTACCGAGTCAGTCCGCTCCCAATTACCAAGTCAGTTCACTCCTAATTACCGAGTCAGCTCATTCACGGTTACCGAGTTAACTCACACTCAGTTACCGAGTCAGCTCACTCCGGTTACCGAGTCAGCTCACTCCCGGTTTCCGAGTCAGCTCACGCCCAATTACCGAGCCAGCTCACTTCCGGTTACCGAGCCAGCTCACTCCCAATTACCGAGTCAGCTCACTCCCAATTACCGAATCAGCTGTCTCCCAATTACCGAGTCTGCTCATTGCCGGTTACAGAGAGAGTTAACTCCCGGTTACCGAGTCAGCTCACACTCAGTAACTGAGTCAGTTAACTCCCAATTACCGAATCAGCTGTCTCCCAATTAACGAGTCAGCTCACTCCCGGTTACCGAGTCAGCTCACACTCAGTAACCAAGTCAGGTCACTCCCGGTTACCGAGCCACCTCACTGCCCATTACCGAGTCAGCTCACTCCCGGTTACCGAGTCACCTCACTATCAGTTACCGAGTCAGCTCACGCCCAGTTACCGGGTCAGCTCACTGCCCATTACCAAGTCAGCTCACTCCCGGTTCCTGAGTCAGCTCTCTCCCAAATACCGAGTAACCTCTCTCCCAGTTACCGAGTCAGCTCACTCCCGGGTACCAAGACGACTCACTCCCAGTAACCGAGTCAGCTCACACCCAATTACCGAGTCAGCATCTCCCGGTTACCGAGTCAGCTCACTCCCGGTTACCGAGACAGCTCACTCTCAGTTACCGTGTCAGCTCACTCCCAATTAGCGAGCCAGCTCGCACCCGGTTACCGAGTCAGCTCACTCCCAAATAGCGAGCCAGCTCACTCCGGGTTATCGAGTCAGCTCACTCCCAATTATCGAGTCATCTCACCCAGGTTACAGAGTCAGCTCACTCCTAATTACCGAGTCGGTTCATTCCTGGTTACCGAGTTAACTCACACTCAGTGACCGAGTCAGCTCACTCCGGTTACCGAGTCAGTTCACTCCCAATTACCGAGTCATCTCACACAGGTTACAGAGTCAGCTCACTCCCAATTACCAAGACGACTCACTCCCAGTAACCGAGTCAGCTCACACCCAATTACCGAGTCAGCATCTCCCGGTTACCGAGTCAGCTCACTCCCGGTTACCGAGACAGCTCACTCTCAGTTACCGTGTCAGCTCACTCCCAATTAGCGAGCCAGCTCGCACCCGGTTACCGAGTCAGCTCACTCCCAAATAGCGAGCCAGCTCACTCCGGGTTATCGAGTCAGCTCACTCCCAATTATCGAGTCATCTCACCCAGGTTACAGAGTCAGCTCACTCCTAATTACCGAGTCGGTTCATTCCTGGTTACCGAGTTAACTCACACTCAGTGACCGAGTCAGCTCACTCCGGTTACCGAGTCAGTTCACTCCCAATTACCGAGTCATCTCACACAGGTTACAGAGTCAGCTCACTCCCAATTACCGAGTCAGCTCTCTCCCAGGTACCGAGTCAGCTCACTCCCAATTACCGAGTCAGCTCACTCCCGGTTACCGAGTCAGCTCACTCCTGGTAACTGAGTCATCTCACCCCGTTTCCCGAGTCAGCACACTCCCAATTACTGAGTCAGCTCACTCCCAGGTACCGAGTCAGCTCACTCCCAGTTCTGTGTCAGCTCACTCCCAGTTACCGAGTAAGCTCACTCCCGGTTACCGAGTCAGCTCACCCCGGTTCCTGAGTCAGCTCACTCCCAATTACCGAGTCAGCTCACTCCCAGTTACCGAGTCAACTCACTCGCAATTAACGAGTCAACACCCTCCCAATTACTGAGTCTGCTCACTCCCAGTTAGCGTGTCAGCCCACTCCCAATTACCGAGTCAGCTCACCCCCGGTTACCGAGTCAGTTCACTCCCAATTACCGAGTCATCTCACCCCGGTTAGCGAGTCAGCACACTCCCAGTTACCGAGTCAGCTCACACCAAATTACCGAGTCAGCTCACTCCCGGTTACCGCGTCAGTTCACTCCCAATTACCGAGTCATCTCACCCCGGTTACCGAGTCAGCTCACTCCTAATTACCGAGCCAGCTCACTCCCAGATACCGAGCCAGCTCACTCCCAGATACCGAGCCAGCTCACTCCCAGTATACGAGTCTGCTCAGTCCCGATTACCGAGTCAGCTCACTCCCAGTTTCTGAGTCAGCTCACTCACAATTACCGAGTCAGCTCACTCCCGGTTACCGAGTCAGCTCACTCCCGGTTACCGAGTCAGCTCACTCCCAGTTTCTGAGTCAGCTCACTCCCAATTAACGAGTCAGCTCGCTCCCAGTTACCGAGTCAACTCACTATCAGTTACCGAGTCAGCTCACTCCCAATTTCCAACTCAGCTCATTCCCAATTACCGAGTCAGCTCATTCCCGGTTACGGAGTTAGCTCACACTCAGTTACCGAGTCAGCTCACTCCCGGATACCAAGTCAGCTCACTCCTGGTTACCGAGTCAGCTCACTATCAGTTACGGAGTCAGCTCATTCCCAGTTACCGAGTCAGCTCACTCCCAATTACCAAGTCAGCTCACTCCCGGTTCCCAAGTCAGCTGATTCCCAGTTACCGAGTCAGCTCACTCCCAATTACCGAGTCAGTTCATTCCCAGTTACTGAGTTAGCTCACTCCCAGTTAGCGTGTCAGCTCATTCCCAGTTACCGAGTCAGCTCACTCCCGGTTAACGAGTCAGCTCACTCCCGGTTCCCGAGTCAGTTCACTCCCAATTTCCAACACAGCTCACTCCCAAATACCGAGCCAGCTCATTCCCGGTTCCCGAGTCAGTTCACTCCCAATAACCAAGTCAGCTCACTCCTAATTACAGAGTCAGCTCATTCCCGGTTACCGAGTTAGCTCACACTCAGATACAGAGTCAACTCACTCCCGGTTACCGAGTCAGTTCACTCCCAATTAACGAGTCATCTCACCCCGGTTACCGAGTCAGCTCACTCCCAGTTACCGAGTCAGCTCACACCCAATTACCGAGTCAGCTCACTCCCAGTTACCGAGTCAGCTCACACCCAATTACCGAGTCAGCTCACTCCCGGTTCCCGAGTCAGTTCACTCCCAATTACCGAGTCATCTCACCCCGGTTACCGAGCCAGCTCACTCCCAGTTACCGAGCCAGCTCACTCCCAGTATACGAGTCTGCTCAGTCCCGATTACTGAGTCAGCTCACTCCCAGTTTCTGAGTCAGCTCACTCCCAATTACCGAGTCAGCTCACTCCCGGTTTCTGAGTCAGCTCACTCCCAATTACCGAGTCAGCTCACTCCCGGTTACCGAGTCAACTCACTATCAGTTACCGAGTCAGCTCATTCCCGGTTACCGAGTCAGCTCCCTCCCAGTTCCCGAGTCAGCTCAGTCCCAATTACCGCGTCAGCTCACTCCCAATTACCGAGTCAGCCAACTCCCATTACCGAGCCGGCTCATTCCCAGTTAACGTGTCAGCTCCACCGCGGTTACCGAGTTAGCTCACTACCGGTGGCAAGTCAGCTCACTCCCGGTTACCGAGTCGGTTCACTCCCAATTACCGAGTCATCTCACCCCGGTTACCAAGTCAGCTCACTCCCAATTACCGAGTCAGCTCACTCCCAGTTACCGAGTCAGCTCAATCCATGTTACCGAGTCAGCTCACTCCCGGTTCCTAAGCCAGCTCTCTCCCAAATACCGAGAAACCCCTCACCCCGTTACCGAGTCGGCTCACTCCCAGTTACCGAGTCAGCTCACTCCCGGTTACCGAGTCAGCTCACTCCCGGTTACCGAGTCGGTTCACTCCCAATTACCGCGTCATCTCACACCGGTTACCGAGTCAGCTCACTCCAAATTACCGAGTCAGCTCACTCCCAGTTACCGAGTCAGCTCACTCCAAGTTACCGAGTCAGCTCACTCACAGTTTCCGAGTCAACTCACTCGCAATTACCGAGTCAGCACCCTCCCAATTACCGAGTCTGCTCACTCCCGGTTACCGAGATAGCTCACTCCCGGTTACCGAGTCAGCTCACTATCAGTTATCGAGTAAGCCCACTCCCGGTTACCGAGCCACCTCACTCCCAATTACCGAGTCAGCCCACTCACATTACTAAGTAAGCTCACTCCCAATTACCGAGTCAGCTCACTCCCGGTTACCGAGTCAGCTCACTCCCGGTTACCGAGTTAGCTCACTCACAATTACCGAGTCAGCTCACTTCCAATTATCGAGTCAGCTCACTCCCGGTTCCCGAGACAGTTCATTCCGGTTCCCGAGTCAGCTCAATCCCGGTTCCTGAGTCAGCTCTCTCCCAAATACCGAGTAAGCTCTCTCCCAGTTACCGAGTCGGCTCACTCCCAGTTACCGAGTCAGCTCACGCCCGGTTACCGAGTCAGCTCACTCCCGGTTACCGAGTCATCTCACCCCGGTTCCCGAGTCAGCTCACTCCCAATTTCCGAGTCAGCTCACTCCCAATTTCCGAGTCAGCTCACTCCCGGTTCCCGAGACAGCTCATTCCGGTTCCCGAGTCAGCTCAATCCCGGTTCCTGAGTCAGCTCTCTCCCAAATACCGAGTAACCTCTCTCCCAGTTACCGAGTCGGCTCACTCCCAGTTACCGAGTCAGCTCACGCCCGGTTACCGAGTCAGCTCACTCCCGGTTACCGAGTCATCTCACCCCGGTTCCCGAGTCAGCTCACTCCCAATTTCCGAGTCAGCTCACTCCCGGTTACCGAGTCAGTCCGCTCCCAATTACCAAGTCAGTTCACTCCTAATTACCGAGTCAGCTCATTCACGGTTACCGAGTTAACTCACACTCAGTTACCGAGTCAGCTCACTCCGGTTACCGAGTCAGCTCACTCCCGGTTTCCGAGTCAGCTCACGCCCAATTACCGAGCCAGCTCACTTCCGGTTACCGAGCCAGCTCACTCCCAATTACCGAGTCAGCTCACTCCCAATTACCGAATCAGCTGTCTCCCAATTACCGAGTCTGCTCATTGCCGGTTACAGAGAGAGTTAACTCCCGGTTACCGAGTCAGCTCACACTCTGTAACTGAGTCAGTTAACTCCCAATTACCGAATCAGCTGTCTCCCAATTAACGAGTCAGCTCACTCCCGGTTACCGAGTCAGCTCACACTCAGTAACCAAGTCAGGTCACTCCCGGTTACCGAGCCACCTCACTGCCCATTACCGAGTCAGCTCACTCCCGGTTACCGAGTCACCTCACTATCAGTTACCGAGTCAGCTCACGCCCAGTTACCGGGTCAGCTCACTGCCCATTACCAAGTCAGCTCACTCCCGGTTCCTGAGTCAGCTCTCTCCCAAATACCGAGTAACCTCTCTCCCAGTTACCGAGTCAGCTCACTCCCGGGTACCAAGACGACTCACTCCCAGTAACCGAGTCAGCTCACACCCAATTACCGAGTCAGCATCTCCCGGTTACCGAGTCAGCTCACTCCCGGTTACCGAGACAGCTCACTCTCAGTTACCGTGTCAGCTCACTCCCAATTAGCGAGCCAGCTCGCACCCGGTTACCGAGTCAGCTCACTCCCAAATAGCGAGCCAGCTCACTCCGGGTTATCGAGTCAGCTCACTCCCAATTATCGAGTCATCTCACCCAGGTTACAGAGTCAGCTCACTCCTAATTACCGAGTCGGTTCATTCCTGGTTACCGAGTTAACTCACACTCAGTGACCGAGTCAGCTCACTCCGGTTACCGAGTCAGTTCACTCCCAATTACCGAGTCATCTCACACAGGTTACAGAGTCAGCTCACTCCCAATTACCAAGACGACTCACTCCCAGTAACCGAGTCAGCTCACACCCAATTACCGAGTCAGCATCTCCCGGTTACCGAGTCAGCTCACTCCCGGTTACCGAGACAGCTCACTCTCAGTTACCGTGTCAGCTCACTCCCAATTAGCGAGCCAGCTCGCACCCGGTTACCGAGTCAGCTCACTCCCAAATAGCGAGCCAGCTCACTCCGGGTTATCGAGTCAGCTCACTCCCAATTATCGAGTCATCTCACCCAGGTTACAGAGTCAGCTCACTCCTAATTACCGAGTCGGTTCATTCCTGGTTACCGAGTTAACTCACACTCAGTGACCGAGTCAGCTCACTCCGGTTACCGAGTCAGTTCACTCCCAATTACCGAGTCATCTCACACAGGTTACAGAGTCAGCTCACTCCCAATTACCGAGTCAGCTCTCTCCCAGGTACCGAGTCAGCTCACTCCCAATTACCGAGTCAGCTCACTCCCGGTTACCGAGTCAGCTCACTCCTGGTAACTGAGTCATCTCACCCCGTTTCCCGAGTCAGCACACTCCCAATTACTGAGTCAGCTCACTCCCAGGTACCGAGTCAGCTCACTCCCAGTTCTGTGTCAGCTCACTCCCAGTTACCGAGTAAGCTCACTCCCGGTTACCGAGTCAGCTCACCCCGGTTCCTGAGTCAGCTCACTCCCAATTACCGAGTCAGCTCACTCCCAGTTACCGAGTCAACTCACTCGCAATTAACGAGTCAACACCCTCCCAATTACTGAGTCTGCTCACTCCCAGTTACCGAGACAGCTCACTCCCGTTTACCGAGTCAGCTCACTATCAGTTACCGAGTCAGCTCACTATCAGTTACCGAGTCAGCTCACGCCCAGTTACCGGGTCAGCTCACTGCCCATTACCGAGTCAGCTCACTCCCGGTTCCTGAGTCAGCTCTCTCCCAAATACCGAGTAACCTCTCTCCCAGTTACCGAGTAAGCTCACTCCCGGGTACCGAGACGACTCACTCCCAGTAACCGAGTCAGCTCACTCCCAATTAGCGAGCCAGCTCACTCCCGGTTACCGAGTCAGCTCACTCCCAAATAGCGAGCCAGCTCACTCCCGGTTATCGAGTCAGCTCACTCCCAATTATCGAGTCATCTCACCCAGGTTACAGAGTCAACTCACTCCTAATTACCGAGTCGGTTCATTCCTGGTTACCGAGTTAACTCACACTCAGTGACCGAGTCAGCTCACTCCGGTTACCGAGTCAGTTCACTCCCAATTACCGAGTCATCTCACACAGGTTACAGAGTCAGCTCACTCCCAATTACCGAGTCAGCTCTCTCCCAGGTACCGAGTCAGCTCACTCCCAATTACCGAGTCAGCTCACTCCTGGTAACTGAGTCATCTCACCCCGTTTCCCGAGTCAGCTCACTCCCAATTACTGAGTCAGCTCACTCCCAGGTACCGAGTCAGCTCACTCCCAGTTCTGTGTCAGCTCACTCCCAGTTACCGAGTAAGCTCACTCCCGGTTACCGAGTCAGCTCACCCCGGTTCCTGAGTCAGCTCACTCCCAATTACCGAGTCAGCTCACTCCCAGTTACCGAGTCAACTCACTCGCAATTAACGAGTCAACACCCTCCCAATTACCGAGTCTGCTCACTCCCAGTTACCGAGACAGCTCACTCCCGGTTACCGAGTCAGCTCACTATCAGTTACCGAGTCAGCTCACTCCCAGTTCCCGAGTCAGCTCAGTCCCAATTACTGCGTCAGCTCACTCCTAATTACCGAGTCAGCTCATTCCCGGTTACTGAGTCAGCTCACACTCAGTAACCGAGTCAGTTCACTCCCAGTTACCGAGCCAAATCACTGCCAATTACCGAGTCAGCTCTCTCCCGCTTCCTGAGTCAGCTCTCTCCCAAATACCGAGTAAGTTCTCTCCCAGTTACCGAGTCAGATCACTCCCAGTTACCGAGTCACCTCACTCCCAGTTACCGAGTCAGCGCATTCCCAATTACCGAGTCAGCACACTCCCGGTTACTGAGTCAGCTCACTCCCGGTTGCCGAGACAGCTCACTCCCGGTTGCCGAGACAGCTCACTCTCAGTTACCGAGTCAGCTCTCTCCCAATTACCGTGTCAGCTCACTCCTAATTACCGTGTCAGCTCATTGCCGGTTACCGAGTCAGCTCACACTCAGTAACCGAGTCAGTTCACTCCCGGTTACCGAGCCACCTCACTGCAAATTACCGAGTCAGCTCACTCACAATTGCCGAGTCAGCTCACTCCCGGTTACCGAGTCAGTTCGCTCCCAATTACCGAGTCAGCTCACTCCCGGTTACCGAGTCAGCTCACTCCCATTACCAAGCCGGCTCATTCCCAGTTAGCGTGTCAGCTCACCCCCAGTTACCGAGTCAGCTCACTATCAGTTACCGAGTCATCTCACCCCGATTACGGAGTCAGCTCACTCCCAATTACCGAGTCAGCTCACTCAAAGTTACCGAGTCAGCTCACTCACAGTTTCCGAGTCAACTCACTCACAGTTTCCGAGTCAACTCACTCGCAATTACCGTGTCAGCACCCTCTCAATTACCGAGTCTGCTCACTCCCGGTTAACGAGACAGCTCACTCCCGGTTACCGAGTCAGCTCACTATCAGTTACCGAGTAAGCCAACTCCCGGTTACCGAGCCACCTCACTCCCAATTACCGAGTCAGGCCACTCCCATTACTAAGTCGTCTCACTCCCAGTTAGCGTGTCAGCTCACTCCCGGTTACCGAGTCAGCTCACTCCCAGTTACCGAGTCAGCTCACTCCCAGTTACCAAGTCAGATCACTCCCATTACCGAGCCGGCTCATTCCCAGTTAGCGTGTCAGCTCACCCCCGGTTACCGAGTCAGCTCACTATCAGTTACCGAGTCATCTCACCCCGATTACGGAGTCAGCTCACTCCCAATTACCGAGTCAGCTCACTCAAAGTTACCGAGTCAGCTCACTCACAGTTTCCGAGTCAACTCACTCACAGTTTCCGAGTCAACTCACTCGCAATTACCGTGTCAGCACCCTCCCAATTACCGAGTCTGCTCACTCCCGTTTACCGAGACAGCTCACTCCCGGTTACCGAGTCAGCTCACTATCAGTTACCGAGTAAGCCAACTCCCGGTTACCGAGCCACCTCACTCCCAATCACCGAGTCAGGCCACTCCCATTACTAAGTCGTCTCACTCCCAGTTAGCGTGTCAGCTCACTCCCGGTTACCGAGTCAGCTCACTCCCGGTTACCGAGTCAGCTCACTCCCAGTTACCGAGTCAGCTCACTCCCAGTTACCAAGTCAGATCACTCCCATTACCGAGCCGGCTCATTCCCAGTTAGCGTGTCAGCTCACCCCCGGTTACCGAGTCAGCTCACTATCAGTTACCGAGTCATCTCACCCCGATTACGGAGTCAGCTCACTCCCAATTACCGAGTCAGCTCACTCAAAGTTACCGAGTCAGCTCACTCACAGTTTCCGAGTCAACTCACTCACAGTTTCCGAGTCAACTCACTCGCAATTACCGTGTCAGCACCCTCCCAATTACCGAGTCTGCTCACTCCCGTTTACCGAGACAGCTCACTCCCGGTTACCGAGTCAGCTCACTATCAGTTACCGAGTAAGCCAACTCCTGGTTACCGAGCCACCTCACTCCCAATCACCGAGTCAGGCCACTCCCATTACTAAGTCGTCTCACTCCCAGTTAGCGTGTCAGCTCACTCCCGGTTACCGAGTCAGCTCACTCCCGGTTACCGAGTCAGCTCACTCCCAGTTACCAAGTCAGATCACTCCCATTACCGAGCCGGCTCATTCCCAGTAAGCGTGTCAGCTCACCCCCGGTTACCGAGTCAGCTCACTATCAGTTACCGAGTCATCTCACCCCGATTACGGAGTCAGCTCACTCCCAATTACCGAGTCAGCTCACTCAAAGTTACCGAGTCAGCTCACTCACAGTTTCCGAGTCAACTCACTCACAGTTTCCGCGTCAACTCACTCGCAATTACCGTGTCAGCACCCTCCCAATTACCGAGTCTGCTCACTCCCGTTTACCGAGACAGCTCACTCCCGGTTACCGAGTCAGCTCACTATCAGTTACCGAGTAAGCCAACTCCCGGTTACCGAGCCACCTCACTCCCAATCACCGAGTCAGGCCACTCCCATTACTCAGTCGTCTCACTCCCAGTTAGCGTGTCAGCTCACTCCCGGTTACCGAGTCAGCTCACTCCCGGTTACCGAGTCAGCTCACTCACAATTACCGAGTCAGCTCACTTCCAATTATCGAGTCAGCTCACTCCCGGTTCCTGAGTCAGCTCATTCCGGTTCCCGAGTCAGCTCAATCCATGTTACCGAGTCAGCTCACTCCCGGTTACTGAGTCAGCTCTCTCCCAAATACCGAGTCGGCTCACTCCCGGTTACCGAGTCAGCTCACTCCCGGTAACCGAGTCATCTCACCCCGGTTCCCGAGTCAGCTCACTCCCAATTACCGAGTCAGCTCACTCCCAGTTACCGAGTCAGCTCACTCCCACTTACTGAGTCAGCTCACTCCCAGGTACCGAGTCAGCTCACTCCCAATTCTGTGTCAGCTCACTCCCAGTTACCGAGTCAGCTTACTCCCAGTTACCGCGTCAGCTCACTCAAAGTTACCGAGTCAGCTCACTCACAGTTTCCGAGTCAACTCACTCGCAATTACCGAGTCAACACCCTCCCAATTACCGAGTCTGCTCACTCCCAGTTACCGAGACAGCTCACTCCCGGTTACCGAGTCAGCTCACTATCAGTTCCCGAGTCAGCTCACTATCAGTTACCGAGTCAGCTCCCTCCCAGTTCCCGAGTCAGCTCAGTCCCAATTACCGCGTCAGCTCACTCCCAATTACCGAGTCAGCTCACTCCCAATTACCGAGTCAGCTCACTCCTGGTAACTGAGTCATCTCACCCCGTTTCCCGAGTCAGCTCACTCCCAATTACTGAGTCAGCTCACTCCCAGGTACCGAGTCAGCTCACTCCCAGTTACCAAGTCAGATCACTCCCATTACCGAGCCGGCTCATTCCCAGTTAGCGTGTCAGCTCACCCCCGGTTACCGAGTCAGCTCACTATCAGTTACCGAGTCATCTCACCCCGATTACGGAGTCAGCTCACTCCCAATTACCGAGTCAGCTCACTCAAAGTTACCGAGTCAGCTCACTCACAGTTTCCGAGTCAACTCACTCACAGTTTCCGAGTCAACTCACTCGCAATTACCGTGTCAGCACCCTCCCAATTACCGAGTCTGCTCACTCCCGTTTACCGAGACAGCTCACTCCCGGTTACCGAGTCAGCTCACTATCAGTTACCGAGTAAGCCAACTCCCGGTTACCGAGCCACCTCACTCCCAATCACCGAGTCAGGCCACTCCCATTACTAAGTCGTCTCACTCCCAGTTAGCGTGTCAGCTCACTCCCGGTTACCGAGTCAGCTCACTCCCGGTTACCGAGTCAGCTCACTCCCAGTTACCGAGTCAGCTCACTCCCAGTTACCAAGTCAGATCACTCCCATTACCGAGCCGGCTCATTCCCAGTAAGCGTGTCAGCTCACCCCCGGTTACCGAGTCAGCTCACTATCAGTTACCGAGTCATCTCACCCCGATTACGGAGTCAGCTCACTCCCAATTACCGAGTCAGCTCACTCAAAGTTACCGAGTCAGCTCACTCACAGTTTCCGAGTCAACTCACTCACAGTTTCCGCGTCAACTCACTCGCAATTACCGTGTCAGCACCCTCCCAATTACCGAGTCTGCTCACTCCCGTTTACCGAGACAGCTCACTCCCGGTTACCGAGTCAGCTCACTATCAGTTACCGAGTAAGCCAACTCCCGGTTACCGAGCCACCTCACTCCCAATCACCGAGTCAGGCCACTCCCATTACTCAGTCGTCTCACTCCCAGTTAGCGTGTCAGCTCACTCCCGGTTACCGAGTCAGCTCACTCCCGGTTACCGAGTCAGCTCACTCACAATTACCGAGTCAGCTCACTTCCAATTATCGAGTCAGCTCACTCCCGGTTCCTGAGTCAGCTCATTCCGGTTCCCGAGTCAGCTCAATCCATGTTACCGAGTCAGCTCACTCCCGGTTACTGAGTCAGCTCTCTCCCAAATACCGAGTAACCTCTCTCCCAGTTACCGAGTCGGCTCACTCCCGGTTACCGAGTCAGCTCACTCCCGGTTACCGAGTCATCTCACCCCGGTTCCCGAGTCAGCTCACTCCCAATTACCGAGTCAGCTCACTCCCAGTTACCGAGTCAGCTCACTCCCACTTACTGAGTCAGCTCACTCCCAGGTACCGAGTCAGCTCACTCCCAATTCTGTGTCAGCTCACTCCCAGTTACCGAGTCAGCTTACTCCCAGTTACCGCGTCAGCTCACTCAAAGTTACCGAGTCAGCTCACTCACAGTTTCCGAGTCAACTCACTCGCAATTACCGAGTCAACACCCTCCCAATTACCGAGTCTGCTCACTCCCAGTTACCGAGACAGCTCACTCCCGGTTACCGAGTCAGCTCACTATCAGTTCCCGAGTCAGCTCACTATCAGTTACCGAGTCAGCTCCCTCCCAGTTCCCGAGTCAGCTCAGTCCCAATTACAGCGTCAGCTCACTCCCAATTACCGAGTCAGCTCACTCCCAATTACCGAGTCAGCTCACTCCTGGTAACTGAGTCATCTCACCCCGTTTCCCGAGTCAGCTCACTCCCAATTACTGAGTCAGCTCACTCCCAGGTACCGAGTCAGCTCACTCCCAGTTCTGTGTCAGCTCACTCCCAGTTACCGAGTAAGCTCACTCCCGGTTACCGAGTCAGCTCACCCCGGTTCCTGAGTCAGCTCACTCCCAATTACCGAGTCAGCTCACTCCCAGTTACCGAGTCAACTCACTCGCAATTAACGAGTCAACACCCTCCCAATTACCGAGTCTGCTCACTCCCAGTTACCGAGACAGCTCACTCCCGGTTACCGAGTCAGCTCACTATCAGTTACCGAGTCAGCTCACTATCAGTTACCGAGTCAGCTCACTCCCAGTTCCCGAGTCAGCTCAGTCCCAATTACTGCGTCAGCTCACTCCTAATTACCGAGTCAGCTCATTCCCGGTTACTGAGTCAGCTCACACTCAGTAACCGAGTCAGTTCACTCCCAGTTACCGAGCCAAATCACTGCCAATTACCGAGTCAGCTCTCTCCCGCTTCCTGAGTCAGCTCTCTCCCAAATACCGAGTAAGTTCTCTCCCAGTTACCGAGTCAGATCACTCCCAGTTACCGAGTCACCTCACTCCCAGTTACCGAGTCAGCGCATTCCCAATTACCGAGTCAGCACACTCCCGGTTACTGAGTCAGCTCACTCCCGGTTGCCGAGACAGCTCACTCCCGGTTGCCGAGACAGCTCACTCTCAGTTACCGAGTCAGCTCTCTCCCAATTACCGTGTCAGCTCACTCCTAATTACCGTGTCAGCTCATTGCCGGTTACCGAGTCAGCTCACACTCAGTAACCGAGTCAGTTCACTCCCGGTTACCGAGCCACCTCACTGCAAATTACCGAGTCAGCTCACTCACAATTGCCGAGTCAGCTCACTCCCGGTTACCGAGTCAGTTCGCTCCCAATTACCAAGTCAGCTCACTCCCAATTACCGAGCCAGCTCACTCCCAGTTACCGAGCCAGCTCACGCCCAGTATACGAGTCTGCTCAGTCCCGATTACCGAGTCAGCTCACTCCCAGTTTCTGAGTGAGCTCACTCCCAATTACCGAGTCAGCTCACTCCCGGTTACCGAGTCAGCTCACTCCCATTACCAAGCCGGCTCATTCCCAGTTAGCGTGTCAGCTCACCCCCAGTTACCGAGTCAGCTCACTATCAGTTACCGAGTCATCTCACCCCGATTACGGAGTCAGCTCACTCCCAATTACCGAGTCAGCTCACTCAAAGTTACCGAGTCAGCTCACTCACAGTTTCCGAGTCATCTCACTCACAGTTTCCGAGTCAACTCACTCGCAATTACCGTGTCAGCACCCTCTCAATTACCGAGTCTGCTCACTCCCGGTTAACGAGACAGCTCACTCCCGGTTACCGAGTCAGCTCACTATCAGTTACCGAGTAAGCCAACTCCCGGTTACCGAGCCACCTCACTCCCAATTACCGAGTCAGGCCACTCCCATTACTAAGTCGTCTCACTCCCAGTTAGCGTGTCAGCTCACTCCCGGTTACCGAGTCAGCTCACTCCCAGTTACCGAGTCAGCTCACTCCCAGTTACCAAGTCAGATCACTCCCATTACCGAGCCGGCTCATTCCCAGTTAGCGTGTCAGCTCACCCCCGGTTACCGAGTCAGCTCACTATCAGTTACCGAGTCATCTCACCCCGATTACGGAGTCAGCTCACTCCCAATTACCGAGTCAGCTCACTCAAAGTTACCGAGTCAGCTCACTCACAGTTTCCGAGTCAACTCACTCACAGTTTCCGAGTCAACTCACTCGCAATTACCGTGTCAGCACCCTCCCAATTACCGAGTCTGCTCACTCCCGTTTACCGAGACAGCTCACTCCCGGTTACCGAGTCAGCTCACTATCAGTTACCGAGTAAGCCAACTCCCGGTTACCGAGCCACCTCACTCCCAATCACCGAGTCAGGCCACTCCCATTACTAAGTCGTCTCACTCCCAGTTAGCGTGTCAGCTCACTCCCGGTTACCGAGTCAGCTCACTCCCGGTTACCGAGTCAGCTCACTCCCAGTTACCGAGTCAGCTCACTCCCAGTTACCAAGTCAGATCACTCCCATTACCGAGCCGGCTCATTCCCAGTTAGCGTGTCAGCTCACCCCCGGTTACCGAGTCAGCTCACTATCAGTTACCGAGTCATCTCACCCCGATTACGGAGTCAGCTCACTCCCAATTACCGAGTCAGCTCACTCAAAGTTACCGAGTCAGCTCACTCACAGTTTCCGAGTCAACTCACTCACAGTTTCCGAGTCAACTCACTCGCAATTACCGTGTCAGCACCCTCCCAATTACCGAGTCTGCTCACTCCCGTTTACCGAGACAGCTCACTCCCGGTTACCGAGTCAGCTCACTATCAGTTACCGAGAAAGCCAACTCCCGGTTACCGAGCCACCTCACTCCCAATCACCGAGTCAGGCCACTCCCATTACTAAGTCGTCTCACTCCCAGTTAGCGTGTCAGCTCACTCCCGGTTACCGAGTCAGCTCACTCCCGGTTACCGAGTCAGCTCACTCCCAGTTACCGAGTCAGCTCACTCCCAGTTACCAAGTCAGATCACTCCCATTACCGAGCCGGCTCATTCCCAGTAAGCGTGTCAGCTCACCCCCGGTTACCGAGTCAGCTCACTATCAGTTACCGAGTCATCTCACCCCGATTACGGAGTCAGCTCACTCCCAATTACCGAGTCAGCTCACTCAAAGTTACCGAGTCAGCTCACTCACAGTTTCCGAGTCAACTCACTCACAGTTTCCGAGTCAACTCACTCGCAATTACCGTGTCAGCACCCTCCCAATTACCGAGTCTGCTCACTCCCGTTTACCGAGACAGCTCACTCCCGGTTACCGAGTCAGCTCACTATCAGTTACCGAGTAAGCCAACTCCCGGTTACCGAGCCACCTCACTCCCAATCACCGAGTCAGGCCACTCCCATTACTCAGTCGTCTCACTCCCAGTTAGCGTGTCAGCTCACTCCCGGTTACCGAGTCAGCTCACTCCCGGTTACCGAGTCAGCTCACTCACAATTACCGAGTCAGCTCACTTCCAATTATCGAGTCAGCTCACTCCCGGTTCCTGAGTCAGCTCATTCCGGTTCCTGAGTCAGCTCAATCCATGTTACCGAGTCAGCTCACTCCCGGTTACTGAGTCAGCTCTCTCCCAAATACCGAGTAACCTCTCTCCCAGTTACCGAGTCGGCTCACTCCCGGTTACCGAGTCAGCTCACTCCCGGTTACCGAGTCATCTCACCCCGGTTCCCGAGTCAGCTCACTCCCAATTACCGAGTCAGCTCACTCCCAGTTACCGAGTCAGCTCACTCCCACTTACTGAGTCAGCTCACTCCCAGGTACCGAGTCAGCTCACTCCCAATTCTGTGTCAGCTCACTCCCAGTTACCGAGTCAGCTTACTCCCAGTTACCGCGTCAGCTCACTCAAAGTTACCGAGTCAGCTCACTCACAGTTTCCGAGTCAACTCACTCGCAATTACCGAGTCAACACCCTCCCAATTACCGAGTCTGCTCACTCCCAGTTACCGAGACAGCTCACTCCCGGTTACCGAGTCAGCTCACTATCAGTTCCCGAGTCAGCTCACTATCAGTTACCGAGTCAGCTCCCTCCCAGTTCCCGAGTCAGCTCAGTCCCAATTACCGCGTCAGCTCACTCCCAATTACCGAGTCAGCTCACTCCCAATTACCGAGTCAGCTCACTCCTGGTAACTGAGTCATCTCACCCCGTTTCCCGAGTCAGCTCACTCCCAATTACTGAGTCAGCTCACTCCCAGGTACCGAGTCAGCTCACTCCCAGTTCTGTGTCAGCTCACTCCCAGTTACCGAGTAAGCTCACTCCCGGTTACCGAGTCAGCTCACCCCGGTTCCTGAGTCAGCTCACTCCCAATTACCGAGTGAGCTCACTCCCAGTTACCGAGTCAACTCACTCGCAATTAACGAGTCAACACCCTCCCAATTACCGAGTCTGCTCACTCCCAGTTACCGAGACAGCTCACTCCCGGTTACCGAGTCAGCTCACTATCAGTTACCGAGTCAGCTCACTATCAGTTACCGAGTCAGCTCACTCCCAGTTCCCGAGTCAGCTCAGTCCCAATTACTGCGTCAGCTCACTCCTAATTACCGAGTCAGCTCATTCCCGGTTACTGAGTCAGCTCACACTCAGTAACCGAGTCAGTTCACTCCCAGTTACCGAGCCAAATCACTGCCAATTACCGAGTCAGCTCTCTCCCGCTTCCTGAGTCAGCTCTCTC
The DNA here is from genome assembly GCF_047496885.1 of Scyliorhinus torazame. NCBI lineage: Eukaryota > Metazoa > Chordata > Chondrichthyes > Carcharhiniformes > Scyliorhinidae > Scyliorhinus > Scyliorhinus torazame. Next base: position 25,312 of record NW_027308264.1, read on the forward strand.
CCAAATACCGAGTAAGTTCTCTCCCAGTTACCGAGTCAGATCACTCCCAGTTACCGAGTCACCTCACTCCCAGTTACCGAGTCAGCGCATTCCCAATTACCGAGTCAGCACACTCCCGGTTACTGAGTCAGCTCACTCCCGGTTGCCGAGACAGCTCACTCCCGGTTGCCGAGACAGCTCACTCTCAGTTACCGAGTCAGCTCTCTCCCAATTACCGTGTCAGCTCACTCCTAATTACCGTGTCAGCTCATTGCCGGTTACCGAGTCAGCTCACACTCAGTAACCGAGTCAGTTCACTCCCGGTTACCGAGCCACCTCACTGCAAATTACCGAGTCAGCTCACTCACAATTGCCGAGTCAGCTCACTCCCGGTTACCGAGTCAGTTCGCTCCCAATTACCAAGTCAGCTCACTCCCAATTACCGAGCCAGCTCACTCCCAGTTACCGAGCCAGCTCACGCCCAGTATACGAGTCTGCTCAGTCCCGATTACCGAGTCAGCTCACTCCCAGTTTCTGAGTGAGCTCACTCCCAATTACCGAGTCAGCTCACTCCCGGTTACCGAGTCAGCTCACTCCCATTACCAAGCCGGCTCATTCCCAGTTAGCGTGTCAGCTCACCCCCAGTTACCGAGTCAGCTCACTATCAGTTACCGAGTCATCTCACCCCGATTACGGAGTCAGCTCACTCCCAATTACCGAGTCAGCTCACTCAAAGTTACCGAGTCAGCTCACTCACAGTTTCCGAGTCAACTCACTCACAGTTTCCGAGTCAACTCACTCGCAATTACCGTGTCAGCACCCTCTCAATTACCGAGTCTGCTCACTCCCGGTTAACGAGACAGCTCACTCCCGGTTACCGAGTCAGCTCACTATCAGTTACCGAGTAAGCCAACTCCCGGTTACCGAGCCACCTCACTCCCAATTACCGAGTCAGGCCACTCCCATTACTAAGTCGTCTCACTCCCAGTTAGCGTGTCAGCTCACTCCCGGTTACCGAGTCAGCTCACTCCCAGTTACCGAGTCAGCTCACTCCCAGTTACCAAGTCAGATCACTCCCATTACCGAGCCGGCTCATTCCCAGTTAGCGTGTCAGCTCACCCCCGGTTACCGAGTCAGCTCACTATCAGTTACCGAGTCATCTCACCCCGATTACGGAGTCAGCTCACTCCCAATTACCGAGTCAGCTCACTCAAAGTTACCGAGTCAGCTCACTCACAGTTTCCGAGTCAACTCACTCACAGTTTCCGAGTCAACTCACTCGCAATTACCGTGTCAGCACCCTCCCAATTACCGAGTCTGCTCACTCCCGTTTACCGAGACAGCTCACTCCCGGTTACCGAGTCAGCTCACTATCAGTTACCGAGTAAGCCAACTCCCGGTTACCGAGCCACCTCACTCCCAATCACCGAGTCAGGCCACTCCCATTACTAAGTCGTCTCACTCCCAGTTAGCGTGTCAGCTCACTCCCGGTTACCGAGTCAGCTCACTCCCGGTTACCGAGTCAGCTCACTCCCAGTTACCGAGTCAGCTCACTCCCAGTTACCAAGTCAGATCACTCCCATTACCGAGCCGGCTCATTCCCAGTTAGCGTGTCAGCTCACCCCCGGTTACCGAGTCAGCTCACTATCAGTTACCGAGTCATCTCACCCCGATTACGGAGTCAGCTCACTCCCAATTACCGAGTCAGCTCACTCAAAGTTACCGAGTCAGCTCACTCACAGTTTCCGAGTCAACTCACTCACAGTTTCCGAGTCAACTCACTCGCAATTACCGTGTCAGCACCCTCCCAATTACCGAGTCTGCTCACTCCCGTTTACCGAGACAGCTCACTCCCGGTTACCGAGTCAGCTCACTATCAGTTACCGAGTAAGCCAACTCCCGGTTACCGAGCCACCTCACTCCCAATCACCGAGTCAGGCCACTCCCATTACTAAGTCGTCTCACTCCCAGTTAGCGTGTCAGCTCACTCCCGGTTACCGAGTCAGCTCACTCCCGGTTACCGAGTCAGCTCACTCCCAGTTACCGAGTCAGCTCACTCCCAGTTACCAAGTCAGATCACTCCCATTACCGAGCCGGCTCATTCCCAGTAAGCGTGTCAGCTCACCCCCGGTTACCGAGTCAGCTCACTATCAGTTACCGAGTCATCTCACCCCGATTACGGAGTCAGCTCACTCCCAATTACCGAGTCAGCTCACTCAAAGTTACCGAGTCAGCTCACTCACAGTTTCCGAGTCAACTCACTCACAGTTTCCGAGTCAACTCACTCGCAATTACCGTGTCAGCACCCTCCCAATTACCGAGTCTGCTCACTCCCGTTTACCGAGACAGCTCACTCCCGGTTACCGAGTCAGCTCACTATCAGTTACCGAGTAAGCCAACTCCCGGTTACCGAGCCACCTCACTCCCAATCACCGAGTCAGGCCACTCCCATTACTCAGTCATCTCACTCCCAGTTAGCGTGTCAGCTCACTCCCGGTTACCGAGTCAGCTCACTCCCGGTTACCGAGTCAGCTCACTCACAATTACCGAGTCAGCTCACTTCCAATTATCGAGTCAGCTCACTCCCGGTTCCTGAGTCAGCTCATTCCGGTTCCCGAGTCAGCTCAATCCATGTTACCGAGTCAGCTCACTCCCGGTTACTGAGTCAGCTCTCTCCCAAATACCGAGTAACCTCTCTCCCAGTTACCGAGTCGGCTCACTCCCGGTTACCGAGTCAGCTCACTCCCGGTTACCGAGTCATCTCACCCCGGTTCCCGAGTCAGCTCACTCCCAATTACCGAGTCAGCTCACTCCCAGTTACCGAGTCAGCTCACTCCCACTTACTGAGTCAGCTCACTCCCAGGTACCGAGTCAGCTCACTCCCAATTCTGTGTCAGCTCACTCCCAGTTACCGAGTCAGCTTACTCCCAGTTACCGCGTCAGCTCACTCAAAGTTACCGAGTCAGCTCACTCACAGTTTCCGAGTCAACTCACTCGCAATTACCGAGTCAACACCCTCCCAATTACCGAGTCTGCTCACTCCCAGTTACCGAGACAGCTCACTCCCGGTTACCGAGTCAGCTCACTATCAGTTCCCGAGTCAGCTCACTATCAGTTACCGAGTCAGCTCCCTCCCAGTTCCCGAGTCAGCTCAGTCCCAATTACCGCGTCAGCTCACTCCCAATTACCGAGTCAGCTCACTCCCAATTACCGAGTCAGCTCACTCCTGGTAACTGAGTCATCTCACCCCGTTTCCCGAGTCAGCTCACTCCCAATTACTGAGTCAGCTCACTCCCAGGTACCGAGTCAGCTCACTCCCAGTTCTGTGTCAGCTCACTCCCAGTTACCGAGTAAGCTCACTCCCGGTTACCGAGTCAGCTCACCCCGGTTCCTGAGTCAGCTCACTCCCAATTACCGAGTCAGCTCACTCCCAGTTACCGAGTCAACTCACTCGCAATTAACGAGTCAACACCCTCCCAATTACCGAGTCTGCTCACTCCCAGTTACCGAGACAGCTCACTCCCGGTTACCGAGTCAGCTCACTATCAGTTACCGAGTCAGCTCACTATCAGTTACCGAGTCAGCTCACTCCCAGTTCCCGAGTCAGCTCAGTCCCAATTACTGCGTCAGCTCACTCCTAATTACCGAGTCAGCTCATTCCCGGTTACTGAGTCAGCTCACACTCAGTAACCGAGTCAGTTCACTCCCAGTTACCGAGCCAAATCACTGCCAATTACCGAGTCAGCTCTCTCCCGCTTCCTGAGTCAGCTCTCTCCCAAATACCGAGTAAGTTCTCTCCCAGTTACCGAGTCAGATCACTCCCAGTTACCGAGTCACCTCACTCCCAGTTACCGAGTCAGCGCATTCCCAATTACCGAGTCAGCACACTCCCGGCTACTGAGTCAGCTCACTCCCGGTTGCCGAGACAGCTCACTCCCGGTTGCCGAGACAGCTCACTCTCAGTTACCGAGTCAGCTCTCTCCCAATTACCGTGTCAGCTCACTCCTAATTACCGTGTCAGCTCATTGCCGGTTACCGAGTCAGCTCACACTCAGTAACCGAGTCAGTTCACTCCCGGTTACCGAGCCACCTCACTGCAAATTACCGAGTCAGCTCACTCCCAATTGCCGAGTCAGCTCACTCCCTGTTACCGAGTCAGTTCGCTCCCAATTACCAAGTCAGCTCACTCCCAATTACCGAGCCAGCTCACTCCCAGTTACCGAGCCAGCTCACGCCCAGTATACGAGTCTGCTCAGTCCCGATTACCGAGTCAGCTCACTCCCAGTTTCTGAGTGAGCTCACTCCCAATTACCGAGTCAGCTCACTCCCGGTTACCGAGTCAGCTCACTCCCGGTTACCGAGTCAGCTCACTCCCATTACCAAGCCGGCTCATTCCCAGTTAGCGTGTCAGCTCACCCCCAGTTACCGAGTCAGCTCACTATCAGTTACCGAGTCATCTCACCCCGATTACGGAGTCAGCTCACTCCCAATTACCGAGTCAGCTCACTCAAAGTTACCGAGTCAGCTCACTCACAGTTTCCGAGTCAACTCACTCACAGTTTCCGAGTCAACTCACTCACAGTTTCCGAGTCAACTCACTCGCAATTACCGTGTCAGCACCCTCTCAATTACCGAGTCTGCTCACTCCCGGTTAACGAGACAGCTCACTCCCGGTTACCGAGTCAGCTCACTATCAGTTACCGAGTAAGCCAACTCCCGGTTACCGAGCCACCTCACTCCCAATTACCGAGTCAGGCCACTCCCATTACTAAGTCGTCTCACTCCCAGTTAGCGTGTCAGCTCACTCCCGGTTACCGAGTCAGCTCACTCCCAGTTACCGAGTCAGCTCACTCCCAGTTACCAAGTCAGATCACTCCCATTACCGAGCCGGCTCATTCCCAGTTAGCGTGTCAGCTCACCCCCGGTTACCGAGTCAGCTCACTATCAGTTACCGAGTCACCTCACCCCGATTACGGAGTCAGCTCACTCCCAATTACCGAGTCAGCTCACTCAAAGTTACCGAGTCAGCTCACTCACAGTTTCCGAGTCAACTCACTCACAGTTTCCGAGTCAACTCACTCACAGTTTCCGAGTCAACTAACTCGCAATTACCGAGTCAGCACCCTCCCAATTACCGAGTCTGCTCACTCCCGTTTACCGAGACAGCTCACTCCCGGTTACCGAGTCAGCTCACTATCAGTTACCGAGTAAGCCAACTCCCGGTTACCGAGCCACCTCACTCCCAATCACCGAGTCAGGCCACTCCCATTACTAAGTCGTCTCACTCCCAGTTAGCGTGTCAGCTCACTCCCGGTTACCGAGTCAGCTCACTCCCGGTTACCGAGTCAGCTCACTCCCAGTTACCGAGTCAGCTCACTCCCAGTTACCAAGTCAGATCACTCCCATTACCGAGCCGGCTCATTCCCAGTTAGCGTGTCAGCTCACCCCCGGTTACCGAGTCAGCTCACTATCAGTTACCGAGTCATCTCACCCCGATTACGGAGTCAGCTCACTCCCAATTACCGAGTCAGCTCACTCAAAGTTACCGAGTCAGCTCACTCACAGTTTCCGAGTCAACTCACTCACAGTTTCCGAGTCAACTCACTCGCAATTACCGTGTCAGCACCCTCCCAATTACCGAGTCTGCTCACTCCCGTTTACCGAGACAGCTCACTCCCGGTTACCGAGTCAGCTCACTATCAGTTACCGAGTAAGCCAACTCCCGGTTACCGAGCCACCTCACTCCCAATCACCGAGTCAGGCCACTCCCATTACTAAGTCGTCTCACTCCCAGTTAGCGTGTCAGCTCACTCCCGGTTACCGAGTCAGCTCACTCCCGGTTACCGAGTCAGCTCACTCCCAGTTACCGAGTCAGCTCACTACAGTTACCAAGTCAGATCACTCCCATTACCGAGCCGGCTCATTCCCAGTAAGCGTGTCAGCTCACCCCCGGTTACCGAGTCAGCTCACTATCAGTTACCGAGTCATCTCACCCCGATTACGGAGTCAGCTCACTCCCAATTACCGAGTCAGCTCACTCAAAGTTACCGAGTCAGCTCACTCACAGTTTCCGAGTCAACTCACTCACAGTTTCCGAGTCAACTCACTCGCAATTACCGTGTCAGCACCCTCCCAATTACCGAGTCTGCTCACTCCCGTTTACCGAGACAGCTCACTCCCGGTTACCGAGTCAGCTCACTATCAGTTACCGAGTAAGCCAACTCCCGGTTACCGAGCCACCTCACTCCCAATCACCGAGTCAGGCCACTCCCATTACTAAGTCGTCTCACTCCCAGTTAGCGTGTCAGCTCACTCCCGGTTACCGAGTCAGCTCACTCCCGGTTACCGAGTCAGCTCACTCACAATTACCGAGTCAGCTCACTTCCAATTATCGAGTCAGCTCACTCCCGGTTCCTGAGTCAGCTCATTCCGGTTCCCGAGTCAGCTCAATCCATGTTACCGAGTCAGCTCACTCCCGGTTACTGAGTCAGCTCTCTCCCAAATACCGAGTAACCTCTCTCCCAGTTACCGAGTCGGCTCACTCCCGGTTACCGAGTCAGCTCACTCCCGGTTACCGAGTCATCTCACCCCGGTTCCCGAGTCAGCTCACTCCCAATTACCGAGTCAGCTCACTCCCAGTTACCGAGTCAGCTCACTCCCACTTACTGAGTCAGCTCACTCCCAGGTACCGAGTCAGCTCACTCCCAATTCTGTGTCAGCTCACTCCCAGTTACCGAGTCAGCTTACTCCCAGTTACCGCGTCAGCTCACTCAAAGTTACCGAGTCAGCTCACTCACAGTTTCCGAGTCAACTCACTCGCAATTACCGAGTCAACACCCTCCCAATTACCGAGTCTGCTCACTCCCAGTTACCGAGACAGCTCACTCCCGGTTACCGAGTCAGCTCACTATCAGTTCCCGAGTCAGCTCACTATCAGTTACCGAGTCAGCTCCCTCCCAGTTCCCGAGTCAGCTCAGTCCCAATTACCGCGTCAGCTCACTCCCAATTACCGAGTCAGCCCACTCCCATTACCGAGCCGGCTCATTCCCAGTTAGCGTGTCAGCTCACCCCCGGTTACCGAGTTAGCTCACTCCCGGTGGCGAGTCAGCTCACTCCCGGTTACCAAGTCGGTTCACTCCCAATTACCGGGTCATCTCACCCCGGTTACCGAGTCAGCTCACTCCCAATTACCGAGTCAGCTCACTCCCAGTTACCGAGTCAGCTCACTCCAAGTTACCGAGTCAGCTCAATCCATGTTACCGCGTCATCTCACCCCGGTTACCGAGTCAGCTCACTCGCAATTACCGAGTCAGCACCCTCCCAATTACCGAGTCTGCTCAGTCCCGGTAACCGAGACAGCTCACTCCCCGTTACCGAGTCAGCTCACTATCAGTTACTGAGTAAGCCCACTCCCGGTTACCGAGCCACCTCACTCCCAATTACCGAGTCAGCCCACTCCCATTACTAAGTCAGCTCACTCCCAATTACCGAGTCAGCTCACTCCCGGTTACCGAGTCAGCTCACTCCCGGTTACCGTGTCAGCTCACTCACAATTACCGAGTCAGCTCACTCCCAATTTCCGAGTCAGCTCACTCCCAATTACCGAGTCAGCTCACTCCCAATTACCGAGTCAGCTCACTCCCAGTTTCTGAGTCATCTCACCCCGGTTCCCGAGTCAGCTCACTCCCAATTACTGAGTCAGCTCACTCCCAGGTACCGAGTCAGCTCACTCCCAATTCTGTGTCAGCTCACTCCCAGTTACCGAGTAAGCTCACTCCCGGTTACCGAGTCAGCTCACCCCGGTTCTTGTGTCAGCTCACTCCCAGTTACCGAGTCAGCTCACTCAAAGTTACCGAGTCAGCTCACTCACAGTTTCCGAGTCAACTCACTCGCAATTACCGAGTCAACACCCTCCCAATTACCGAGTCTGCTCACTCCCAGTTACCGAGACAGCTCACTCCCGGTTACCGAGTCAGCTCACTATCAGTTCCCGAGTCAGCTCACTATCAGTTACCGAGTCAGATCACTCCCAGTTACCGAGTCACCTCACTCCCAGTTACCGAGTCAGCGCATTCCCAATTACCGAGTCAGCACACTCCCGGTTACTGAGTCAGCTCACTCCCGGTTGCCGAGACAGCTCACTCCCGGTTGCCGAGACAGCTCACTCTCAGTTACCGAGTCAGCTCTCTCCCAATTACCGTGTCAGCTCACTCCTAATTACCGTGTCAGCTCATTGCCGATTACCGAGTCAGCTCACACTCAGTAACCGAGTCAGTTCACTCCCGGTTACCGAGCCACCTCACTGCAAATTACCGAGTCAGCTCACTCCCAATTGCCGAGTCAGCTCACTCCCGGTTACCGAGTCAGTTCGCTCCCAATTACCAAGTCAGCTCACTCCCAATTACCGAGCCAGCTCACTCCCAGTTACCGAGCCAGCTCACGCCCAGTATACGAGTCTGCTCAGTCCCGATTACCGAGTCAGCTCACTCCCAGTTTCTGAGTGAGCTCACTCCCAATTACCGAGTCAGCTCACTCCCGGTTACCGAGTCAGCTCACTCCCATTACCAAGCCGGCTCATTCCCAGTTAGCGTGTCAGCTCACCCCCAGTTACCGAGTCAGCTCACTATCAGTTACCGAGTCATCTCACCCCGATTACGGAATCAGCTCACTCCCAATTACCGAGTCAGCTCACTCAAAGTTACCGAGTCAGCTCACTCACAGTTTCCGAGTCAACTCACTCGCAATTACCGTGTCAGCACCCTCTCAATTACCGAGTCTGCTCACTCCCGGTTAACGAGACAGCTCACTCCCGGTTACCGAGTCAGCTCACTATCAGTTACCGAGTAAGCCAACTCCCGGTTACCGAGCCACCTCACTCCCAATTACCGAGTCAGGCCACTCCCATTACTAAGTCGTCTCACTCCCAGTTAGCGTGTCAGCTCACTCCCGGTTACCGAGTCAGCTCACTCCCAGTTACCGTGTCAGCTCACTCCCAGTTACCAAGTCAGATCACTCCCATTACCGAGCCGGCTCATTCCCAGTTAGCGTGTCAGCTCACCCCCGGTTACCGAGTCAGCTCACTATCAGTTACCGAGTCATCTCACCCCGATTACGGAGTCAGCTCACTCCCAATTACCGAGTCAGCTCACTCAAAGTTACCGAGTCAGCTCACTCAAAGTTTCCGAGTCAACTCACTCACAGTTTCCGAGTCAACTCACTCGCAATTACCGTGTCAGCACCCTCCCAATTACCGAGTCTGCTCACTCCCGTTTACCGAGACAGCTCACTCCCGGTTACCGAGTCAGCTCACTATCAGTTACCGAGTAAGCCAACTCCCGGTTACCGAGCCACCTCACTCCCAATCACCGAGTCAGGCCACTCCCATTACTAAGTCGTCTCACTCCCAGTTAGCGTGTCAGCTCACTCCCGGTTACCGAGTCAGCTCACTCCCGGTTACCGAGTCAGCTCACTCCCATTACCGAGCCGGCTCATTCCCAGTTAGCGTGTCAGCTCACCCCCGGTTACCGAGTCAGCTCACTATCAGTTACCGAGTCATCTCACCCCGATTACGGAGTCAGCTCACTCCCAATTACCGAGTCAGCTCACTCAAAGTTACCGAGTCAGCTCACTCACAGTTTCCGAGTCAACTCACTCACAGTTTCCGAGTCAACTCACTCGCAATTACCGTGTCAGCACCCTCCCAATTACCGAGTCTGCTCACTCCCGTTTACCGAGACAGCTCACTCCCGGTTACCGAGTCAGCTCACTATCAGTTACCGAGTAAGCCAACTCCCGGTTACCGAGCCACCTCACTCCCAATCACCGAGTCAGGCCACTCCCATTACTAAGTCGTCTCACTCCCAGTTAGCGTGTCAGCTCACTCCCGGTTACCGAGTCAGCTCACTCCCGGTTACCGAGTCAGCTCACTCCCAGTTACCGAGTCAGCTCACTCCCAGTTACCAAGTCAGATCACTCCCATTACCGAGCCGGCTCATTCCCAGTAAGCGTGTCAGCTCACCCCCGGTTACCGAGTCAGCTCACTATCAGTTACCGAGTCATCTCACCCCGATTACGGAGTCAGCTCACTCCCAATTACCGAGTCAGCTCACTCAAAGTTACCGAGTCAGCTCACTCACAGTTTCCGAGTCAACTCACTCACAGTTTCCGAGTCAACTCACTCGCAATTACCGTGTCAGCACCCTCCCAATTACCGAGTCTGCTCACTCCCGTTTACCGAGACAGCTCACTCCCGGTTACCGAGTCAGCTCACTATCAGTTACCGAGTAAGCCAACTCCCGGTTACCGAGCCACCTCACTCCCAATCACCGAGTCAGGCCACTCCCATTACTCAGTCATCTCACTCCCAGTTAGCGTGTCAGCTCACTCCCGGTTACCGAGTCAGCTCACTCCCGGTTACCGAGTCAGCTCACTCACAATTACCGAGTCAGCTCACTTCCAATTATCGAGTCAGCTCACTCCCGGTTCCTGAGTCAGCTCATTCCGGTTCCCGAGTCAGCTCAATCCATGTTACCGAGTCAGCTCACTCCCGGTTACTGAGTCAGCTCTCTCCCAAATACCGAGTAACCTCTCTCCCAGTTACCGAGTCGGCTCACTCCCGGTTACCGAGTCAGCTCACTCCCGGTTACCGAGTCATCTCACCCCGGTTCCCGAATCAGCTCACTCCCAATTACCGAGTCAGCTCACTCCCAGTTACCGAGTCAGCTCACTCCCACTTACTGAGTCAGCTCACTCCCAGGTACCGAGTCAGCTCACTCCCAATTCTGTGTCAGCTCACTCCCAGTTACCGAGTCAGCTTACTCCCAGTTACCGCGTCAGCTCACTCAAAGTTACCGAGTCAGCTCACTCACAGTTTCCGAGTCAACTCACTCGCAATTACCGAGTCAACACCCTCCCAATTACCGAGTCTGCTCACTCCCAGTTACCGAGACAGCTCACTCCCGGTTACCGAGTCAGCTCACTATCAGTTCCCGAGTCAGCTCACTATCAGTTACCGAGTCAGCTCCCTCCCAGTTCCCGAGTCAGCTCAGTCCCAATTACCGCGTCAGCTCACTCCCAATTACCGAGTCAGCTCACTCCCAATTACCGAGTCAGCTCACTCCTGGTAACTGAGTCATCTCACCCCGTTTCCCGAGTCAGCTCACTCCCAATTACTGAGTCAGCTCACTCCCAGGTACCGAGTCAGCTCACTCCCAGTTCTGTGTCAGCTCACTCCCAGTTACCGAGTAAGCTCACTCCCGGTTACCGAGTCAGCTCACCCCGGTTCCTGAGTCAGCTCACTCCCAATTACCGAGTCAGCTCACTCCCAGTTACCGAGTCAACTCACTCGCAATTAACGAGTCAACACCCTCCCAATTACCGAGTCTGCTCACTCCCAGTTACCGAGACAGCTCACTCCCGGTTACCGAGTCAGCTCACTATCAGTTACCGAGTCAGCTCACTATCAGTTACCGAGTCAGCTCACTCCCAGTTCCCGAGTCAGCTCAGTCCCAATTACTGCGTCAGCTCACTCCTAATTACCGAGTCAGCTCATTCCCGGTTACTGAGTCAGCTCACACTCAGTAACCGAGTCAGTTCACTCCCAGTTACCGAGCCAAATCACTGCCAATTACCGAGTCAGCTCTCTCCCGCTTCCTGAGTCAGCTCTCTCCCAAATACCGAGTAAGTTCTCTCCCAGTTACCGAGTCAGATCACTCCCAGTTACCGAGTCACCTCACTCCCAGTTACCGAGTCAGCGCATTCCCAATTACCGAGTCAGCACACTCCCGGCTACTGAGTCAGCTCACTCCCGGTTGCCGAGACAGCTCACTCCCGGTTGCCGAGACAGCTCACTCTCAGTTACCGAGTCAGCTCTCTCCCAATTACCGTGTCAGCTCACTCCTAATTACCGTGTCAGCTCATTGCCGGTTACCGAGTCAGCTCACACTCAGTAACCGAGTCAGTTCACTCCCGGTTACCGAGCCACCTCACTGCAAATTACCGAGTCAGCTCACTCCCAATTGCCGAGTCAGCTCACTCCCTGTTACCGAGTCAGTTCGCTCCCAATTACCAAGTCAGCTCACTCCCAATTACCGAGCCAGCTCACTCCCAGTTACCGAGCCAGCTCACGCCCAGTATACGAGTCTGCTCAGTCCCGATTACCGAGTCAGCTCACTCCCAGTTTCTGAGTGAGCTCACTCCCAATTACCGAGTCAGCTCACTCCCGGTTACCGAGTCAGCTCACTCCCGGTTACCGAGTCAGCTCACTCCCATTACCAAGCCGGCTCATTCCCAGTTAGCGTGTCAGCTCACCCCCAGTTACCGAGTCAGCTCACTATCAGTTACCGAGTCATCTCACCCCGATTACGGAGTCAGCTCACTCCCAATTACCGAGTCAGCTCACTCAAAGTTACCGAGTCAGCTCACTCACAGTTTCCGAGTCAACTCACTCACAGTTTCCGAGTCAACTCACTCACAGTTTCCGAGTCAACTCACTCGCAATTACCGTGTCAGCACCCTCTCAATTACCGAGTCTGCTCACTCCCGGTTAACGAGACAGCTCACTCCCGGTTACCGAGTCAGCTCACTATCAGTTACCGAGTAAGCCAACTCCCGGTTACCGAGCCACCTCACTCCCAATTACCGAGTCAGGCCACTCCCATTACTAAGTCGTCTCACTCCCAGTTAGCGTGTCAGCTCACTCCCGGTTACCGAGTCAGCTCACTCCCAGTTACCGAGTCAGCTCACTCCCAGTTACCAAGTCAGATCACTCCCATTACCGAGCCGGCTCATTCCCAGTTAGCGTGTCAGCTCACCCCCGGTTACCGAGTCAGCTCACTATCAGTTACCGAGTCACCTCACCCCGATTACGGAGTCAGCTCACTCCCAATTACCGAGTCAGCTCACTCAAAGTTACCGAGTCAGCTCACTCACAGTTTCCGAGTCAACTCACTCACAGTTTCCGAGTCAACTCACTCACAGTTTCCGAGTCAACTCACTCGCAATTACCGAGTCAGCACCCTCCCAATTACCGAGTCTGCTCACTCCCGTTTACCGAGACAGCTCACTCCCGGTTACCGAGTCAGCTCACTATCAGTTACCGAGTAAGCCAACTCCCGGTTACCGAGCCACCTCACTCCCAATCACCGAGTCAGGCCACTCCCATTACTAAGTCGTCTCACTCCCAGTTAGCGTGTCAGCTCACTCCCGGTTACCGAGTCAGCTCACTCCCGGTTACCGAGTCAGCTCACTCCCAGTTACCAAGTCAGATCACTCCCATTACCGAGCCGGCTCATTCCCAGTTAGCGTGTCAGCTCACCCCCGGTTACCGAGTCAGCTCACTATCAGTTACCGAGTCATCTCACCCCGATTACGGAGTCAGCTCACTCCCAATTACCGAGTCAGCTCACTCAAAGTTACCGAGTCAGCTCACTCACAGTTTCCGAGTCAACTCACTCACAGTTTCCGAGTCAACTCACTCGCAATTACCGTGTCAGCACCCTCCCAATTACCGAGTCTGCTCACTCCCGTTTACCGAGACAGCTCACTCCCGGTTACCGAGTCAGCTCACTATCAGTTACCGAGTAAGCCAACTCCCGGTTACCGAGCCACCTCACTCCCAATCACCGAGTCAGGCCACTCCCATTACTAAGTCGTCTCACTCCCAGTTAGCGTGTCAGCTCACTCCCGGTTACCGAGTCAGCTCACTCCCGGTTACCGAGTCAGCTCACTCCCAGTTACCGAGTCAGCTCACTACAGTTACCAAGTCAGATCACTCCCATTACCGAGCCGGCTCATTCCCAGTAAGCGTGTCAGCTCACCCCCGGTTACCGAGTCAGCTCACTATCAGTTACCGAGTCATCTCACCCCGATTACGGAGTCAGCTCACTCCCAATTACCGAGTCAGCTCACTCAAAGTTACCGAGTCAGCTCACTCACAGTTTCCGAGTCAACTCACTCACAGTTTCCGAGTCAACTCACTCGCAATTACCGTGTCAGCACCCTCCCAATTACCGAGTCTGCTCACTCCCGTTTACCGAGACAGCTCACTCCCGGTTACCGAGTCAGCTCACTATCAGTTACCGAGTAAGCCAACTCCCGGTTACCGAGCCACCTCACTCCCAATCACCGAGTCAGGCCACTCCCATTACTAAGTCGTCTCACTCCCAGTTAGCGTGTCAGCTCACTCCCGGTTACCGAGTCAGCTCACTCCCGGTTACCGAGTCAGCTCACTCACAATTACCGAGTCAGCTCACTTCCAATTATCGAGTCAGCTCACTCCCGGTTCCTGAGTCAGCTCATTCCGGTTCCCGAGTCAGCTCAATCCATGTTACCGAGTCAGCTCACTCCCGGTTACTGAGTCAGCTCTCTCCCAAATACCGAGTAACCTCTCTCCCAGTTACCGAGTCGGCTCACTCCCGGTTACCGAGTCAGCTCACTCCCGGTTACCGAGTCATCTCACCCCGGTTCCCGAGTCAGCTCACTCCCAATTACCGAGTCAGCTCACTCCCAGTTACCGAGTCAGCTCACTCCCACTTACTGAGTCAGCTCACTCCCAGGTACCGAGTCAGCTCACTCCCAATTCTGTGTCAGCTCACTCCCAGTTACCGAGTCAGCTTACTCCCAGTTACCGCGTCAGCTCACTCAAAGTTACCGAGTCAGCTCACTCACAGTTTCCGAGTCAACTCACTCGCAATTACCGAGTCAACACCCTCCCAATTACCGAGTCTGCTCACTCCCAGTTACCGAGACAGCTCACTCCCGGTTACCGAGTCAGCTCACTATCAGTTCCCGAGTCAGCTCACTATCAGTTACCGAGTCAGCTCCCTCCCAGTTCCCGAGTCAGCTCAGTCCCAATTACCGCGTCAGCTCACTCCCAATTACCGAGTCAGCCCACTCCCATTACCGAGCCGGCTCATTCCCAGTTAGCGTGTCAGCTCACCCCCGGTTACCGAGTTAGCTCACTCCCGGTGGCGAGTCAGCTCACTCCCGGTTACCAAGTCGGTTCACTCCCAATTACCGGGTCATCTCACCCCGGTTACCGAGTCAGCTCACTCCCAATTACCGAGTCAGCTCACTATCAGTTACCGAGTCATCTCACCCCGATTACGGAGTCAGCTCACTCCCAATTACCGAGTCAGCTCACTCAAAGTTACCGAGTCAGCTCACTCACAGTTTCCGAGTCAACTCACTCACAGTTTCCGAGTCAACTCACTCACAGTTTCCGAGTCAACTCACTCGCAATTACCGAGTCAGCACCCTCCCAATTACCGAGTCTGCTCACTCCCGTTTACCGAGACAGCTCACTCCCGGTTACCGAGTCAGCTCACTATCAGTTACCGAGTAAGCCAACTCCCGGTTACCGAGCCACCTCACTCCCAATCACCGAGTCAGGCCACTCCCATTACTAAGTCGTCTCACTCCCAGTTAGCGTGTCAGCTCACTCCCGGTTACCGAGTCAGCTCACTCCCGGTTACCGAGTCAGCTCACTCCCAGTTACCAAGTCAGATCACTCCCATTACCGAGCCGGCTCATTCCCAGTTAGCGTGTCAGCTCACCCCCGGTTACCGAGTCAGCTCACTATCAGTTACCGAGTCATCTCACCCCGATTACGGAGTCAGCTCACTCCCAATTACCGAGTCAGCTCACTCAAAGTTACCGAGTCAGCTCACTCACAGTTTCCGAGTCAACTCACTCACAGTTTCCGAGTCAACTCACTCGCAATTACCGTGTCAGCACCCTCCCAATTACCGAGTCTGCTCACTCCCGTTTACCGAGACAGCTCACTCCCGGTTACCGAGTCAGCTCACTATCAGTTACCGAGTAAGCCAACTCCCGGTTACCGAGCCACCTCACTCCCAATCACCGAGTCAGGCCACTCCCATTACTAAGTCGTCTCACTCCCAGTTAGCGTGTCAGCTCACTCCCGGTTACCGAGTCAGCTCACTCCCGGTTACCGAGTCAGCTCACTCCCAGTTACCGAGTCAGCTCACTACAGTTACCAAGTCAGATCACTCCCATTACCGAGCCGGCTCATTCCCAGTAAGCGTGTCAGCTCACCCCCGGTTACCGAGTCAGCTCACTATCAGTTACCGAGTCATCTCACCCCGATTACGGAGTCAGCTCACTCCCAATTACCGAGTCAGCTCACTCAAAGTTACCGAGTCAGCTCACTCACAGTTTCCGAGTCAACTCACTCACAGTTTCCGAGTCAACTCACTCGCAATTACCGTGTCAGCACCCTCCCAATTACCGAGTCTGCTCACTCCCGTTTACCGAGACAGCTCACTCCCGGTTACCGAGTCAGCTCACTATCAGTTACCGAGTAAGCCAACTCCCGGTTACCGAGCCACCTCACTCCCAATCACCGAGTCAGGCCACTCCCATTACTAAGTCGTCTCACTCCCAGTTAGCGTGTCAGCTCACTCCCGGTTACCGAGTCAGCTCACTCCCGGTTACCGAGTCAGCTCACTCACAATTACCGAGTCAGCTCACTTCCAATTATCGAGTCAGCTCACTCCCGGTTCCTGAGTCAGCTCATTCCGGTTCCCGAGTCAGCTCAATCCATGTTACCGAGTCAGCTCACTCCCGGTTACTGAGTCAGCTCTCTCCCAAATACCGAGTAACCTCTCTCCCAGTTACCGAGTCGGCTCACTCCCGGTTACCGAGTCAGCTCACTCCCGGTTACCGAGTCATCTCACCCCGGTTCCCGAGTCAGCTCACTCCCAATTACCGAGTCAGCTCACTCCCAGTTACCGAGTCAGCTCACTCCCACTTACTGAGTCAGCTCACTCCCAGGTACCGAGTCAGCTCACTCCCAATTCTGTGTCAGCTCACTCCCAGTTACCGAGTCAGCTTACTCCCAGTTACCGCGTCAGCTCACTCAAAGTTACCGAGTCAGCTCACTCACAGTTTCCGAGTCAACTCACTCGCAATTACCGAGTCAACACCCTCCCAATTACCGAGTCTGCTCACTCCCAGTTACCGAGACAGCTCACTCCCGGTTACCGAGTCAGCTCACTATCAGTTCCCGAGTCAGCTCACTATCAGTTACCGAGTCAGCTCCCTCCCAGTTCCCGAGTCAGCTCAGTCCCAATTACCGCGTCAGCTCACTCCCAATTACCGAGTCAGCCCACTCCCATTACCGAGCCGGCTCATTCCCAGTTAGCGTGTCAGCTCACCCCCGGTTACCGAGTTAGCTCACTCCCGGTGGCGAGTCAGCTCACTCCCGGTTACCAAGTCGGTTCACTCCCAATTACCGGGTCATCTCACCCCGGTTACCGAGTCAGCTCACTCCCAATTACCGAGTCAGCTCACTCCCAGTTACCGAGTCAGCTCACTCCAAGTTACCGAGTCAGCTCAATCCATGTTACCGCGTCATCTCACCCCGGTTACCGAGTCAGCTCACTCGCAATTACCGAGTCAGCACCCTCCCAATTACCGAGTCTGCTCAGTCCCGGTAACCGAGACAGCTCACTCCCCGTTACCGAGTCAGCTCACTATCAGTTACTGAGTAAGCCCACTCCCGGTTACCGAGCCACCTCACTCCCAATTACCGAGTCAGCCCACTCCCATTACTAAGTCAGCTCACTCCCAATTACCGAGTCAGCTCACTCCCGGTTACCGAGTCAGCTCACTCCCGGTTACCGTGTCAGCTCACTCACAATTACCGAGTCAGCTCACTCCCAATTTCCGAGTCAGCTCACTCCCAATTACCGAGTCAGCTCACTCCCAATTACCGAGTCAGCTCACTCCCAGTTTCTGAGTCATCTCACCCCGGTTCCCGAGTCAGCTCACTCCCAATTACTGAGTCAGCTCACTCCCAGGTACCGAGTCAGCTCACTCCCAATTCTGTGTCAGCTCACTCCCAGTTACCGAGTAAGCTCACTCCCGGTTACCGAGTCAGCTCACCCCGGTTCTTGTGTCAGCTCACTCCCAGTTACCGAGTCAGCTCACTCAAAGTTACCGAGTCAGCTCACTCACAGTTTCCGAGTCAACTCACTCGCAATTACCGAGTCAACACCCTCCCAATTACCGAGTCTGCTCACTCCCAGTTACCGAGACAGCTCACTCCCGGTTACCGAGTCAGCTCACTATCAGTTCCCGAGTCAGCTCACTATCAGTTACCGAGTCAGATCACTCCCAGTTACCGAGTCACCTCACTCCCAGTTACCGAGTCAGCGCATTCCCAATTACCGAGTCAGCACACTCCCGGTTACTGAGTCAGCTCACTCCCGGTTGCCGAGACAGCTCACTCCCGGTTGCCGAGACAGCTCACTCTCAGTTACCGAGTCAGCTCTCTCCCAATTACCGTGTCAGCTCACTCCTAATTACCGTGTCAGCTCATTGCCGATTACCGAGTCAGCTCACACTCAGTAACCGAGTCAGTTCACTCCCGGTTACCGAGCCACCTCACTGCAAATTACCGAGTCAGCTCACTCCCAATTGCCGAGTCAGCTCACTCCCGGTTACCGAGTCAGTTCGCTCCCAATTACCAAGTCAGCTCACTCCCAATTACCGAGCCAGCTCACTCCCAGTTACCGAGCCAGCTCACGCCCAGTATACGAGTCTGCTCAGTCCCGATTACCGAGTCAGCTCACTCCCAGTTTCTGAGTGAGCTCACTCCCAATTACCGAGTCAGCTCACTCCCGGTTACCGAGTCAGCTCACTCCCATTACCAAGCCGGCTCATTCCCAGTTAGCGTGTCAGCTCACCCCCAGTTACCGAGTCAGCTCACTATCAGTTACCGAGTCATCTCACCCCGATTACGGAATCAGCTCACTCCCAATTACCGAGTCAGCTCACTCAAAGTTACCGAGTCAGCTCACTCACAGTTTCCGAGTCAACTCACTCGCAATTACCGTGTCAGCACCCTCTCAATTACCGAGTCTGCTCACTCCCGGTTAACGAGACAGCTCACTCCCGGTTACCGAGTCAGCTCACTATCAGTTACCGAGTAAGCCAACTCCCGGTTACCGAGCCACCTCACTCCCAATTACCGAGTCAGGCCACTCCCATTACTAAGTCGTCTCACTCCCAGTTAGCGTGTCAGCTCACTCCCGGTTACCGAGTCAGCTCACTCCCAGTTACCGTGTCAGCTCACTCCCAGTTACCAAGTCAGATCACTCCCATTACCGAGCCGGCTCATTCCCAGTTAGCGTGTCAGCTCACCCCCGGTTACCGAGTCAGCTCACTATCAGTTACCGAGTCATCTCACCCCGATTACGGAGTCAGCTCACTCCCAATTACCGAGTCAGCTCACTCAAAGTTACCGAGTCAGCTCACTCAAAGTTTCCGAGTCAACTCACTCACAGTTTCCGAGTCAACTCACTCGCAATTACCGTGTCAGCACCCTCCCAATTACCGAGTCTGCTCACTCCCGTTTACCGAGACAGCTCACTCCCGGTTACCGAGTCAGCTCACTATCAGTTACCGAGTAAGCCAACTCCCGGTTACCGAGCCACCTCACTCCCAATCACCGAGTCAGGCCACTCCCATTACTAAGTCGTCTCACTCCCAGTTAGCGTGTCAGCTCACTCCCGGTTACCGAGTCAGCTCACTCCCGGTTACCGAGTCAGCTCACTCCCATTACCGAGCCGGCTCATTCCCAGTTAGCGTGTCAGCTCACCCCCGGTTACCGAGTCAGCTCACTATCAGTTACCGAGTCATCTCACCCCGATTACGGAGTCAGCTCACTCCCAATTACCGAGTCAGCTCACTCAAAGTTACCGAGTCAGCTCACTCACAGTTTCCGAGTCAACTCACTCACAGTTTCCGAGTCAACTCACTCGCAATTACCGTGTCAGCACCCTCCCAATTACCGAGTCTGCTCACTCCCGTTTACCGAGACAGCTCACTCCCGGTTACCGAGTCAGCTCACTATCAGTTACCGAGTAAGCCAACTCCCGGTTACCGAGCCACCTCACTCCCAATCACCGAGTCAGGCCACTCCCATTACTAAGTCGTCTCACTCCCAGTTAGCGTGTCAGCTCACTCCCGGTTACCGAGTCAGCTCACTCCCGGTTACCGAGTCAGCTCACTCCCAGTTACCGAGTCAGCTCACTCCCAGTTACCAAGTCAGATCACTCCCATTACCGAGCCGGCTCATTCCCAGTAAGCGTGTCAGCTCACCCCCGGTTACCGAGTCAGCTCACTATCAGTTACCGAGTCATCTCACCCCGATTACGGAGTCAGCTCACTCCCAATTACCGAGTCAGCTCACTCAAAGTTACCGAGTCAGCTCACTCACAGTTTCCGAGTCAACTCACTCACAGTTTCCGAGTCAACTCACTCGCAATTACCGTGTCAGCACCCTCCCAATTACCGAGTCTGCTCACTCCCGTTTACCGAGACAGCTCACTCCCGGTTACCGAGTCAGCTCACTATCAGTTACCGAGTAAGCCAACTCCCGGTTACCGAGCCACCTCACTCCCAATCACCGAGTCAGGCCACTCCCATTACTAAGTCGTCTCACTCCCAGTTAGCGTGTCAGCTCACTCCCGGTTACCGAGTCAGCTCACTCCCGGTTACCGAGTCAGCTCACTCACAATTACCGAGTCAGCTCACTTCCAATTATCGAGTCAGCTCACTCCCGGTTCCTGAGTCAGCTCATTCCGGTTCCCGAGTCAGCTCAATCCATGTTACCGAGTCAGCTCACTCCCGGTTACTGAGTCAGCTCTCTCCCAAATACCGAGTAACCTCTCTCCCAGTTACCGAGTCGGCTCACTCCCGGTTACCGAGTCAGCTCACTCCCGGTTACCGAGTCATCTCACCCCGGTTCCCGAGTCAGCTCACTCCCAATTACCGAGTCAGCTCACTCCCAGTTACCGAGTCAGCTCACTCCCACTTACTGAGTCAGCTCACTCCCAGGTACCGAGTCAGCTCACTTCCAATTCTGTGTCAGCTCACTCCCAGTTACCGAGTCAGCTTACTCCCAGTTACCGCGTCAGCTCACTCAAAGTTACCGAGTCAGCTCACTCACAGTTTCCGAGTCAACTCACTCGCAATTACCGAGTCAACACCCTCCCAATTACCGAGTCTGCTCACTCCCAGTTACCGAGACAGCTCACTCCCGGTTACCGAGTCAGCTCACTATCAGTTCCCGAGTCAGCTCACTATCAGTTACCGAGTCAGCTCCCTCCCAGTTCCCGAGTCAGCTCAGTCCCAATTACCGCGTCAGCTCACTCCCAATTACCGAGTCAGCCCACTCCCATTACCGAGCCGGCTCATTCCCAGTTAGCGTGTCAGCTCACCCCCGGTTACCGAGTTAGCTCACTCCCGGTGGCGAGTCAGCTCACTCCCGGTTACCAAGTCGGTTCACTCCCAATTACCGGGTCATCTCACCCCGGTTACCGAGTCAGCTCACTCCCAATTACCGAGTCAGCTCACTCCCAGTTACCGAGTCAGCTCACTCCAAGTTACCGAGTCAGCTCAATCCATGTTACCGCGTCATCTCACCCCGGTTACCGAGTCAGCTCACTCGCAATTACCGAGTCAGCACCCTCCCAATTACCGAGTCTGCTCAGTCCCGGTAACCGAGACAGCTCACTCCCCGTTACCGAGTCAGCTCACTATCAGTTACTGAGTAAGCCCACTCCCGGTTACCGAGCCACCTCACTCCCAATTACCGAGTCAGCCCACTCCCATTACTAAGTCAGCTCACTCCCAATTACCGAGTCAGCTCACTCCCGGTTACCGAGTCAGCTCACTCCCGGTTACCGTGTCAGCTCACTCACAATTACCGTGTCAGCTCACTCCCAATTTCCGAGTCAGCTCACTCCCAATTACCGAGTCAGCTCACTCCCAATTACCGAGTCAGCTCACTCCCAATTACCGAGTCAGCTCACTCCCAGTTTCTGAGTCATCTCACCCCGGTTCCCGAGTCAGCTCACTCCCAATTACTGAGTCAGCTCACTCCCAGGTACCGAGTCAGCTCACTCCCAATTCTGTGTCAGCTCACTCCCAGTTACCGAGTAAGCTCACTCCCGGTTACCGAGTCAGCTCACCCCGGTTCTTGTGTCAGCTCACTCCCAGTTACCGAGTGAGCTCACTCAAAGTTACCGAGTCAGCTCACTCACAGTTTCCGAGTCAACTCACTCGCAATTACCGAGTCAACACCCTCCCAATTACCGAGTCTGCTCACTCCCAGTTACCGAGACAGCTCACTCCCGGTTACCGAGTCAGCTCACTATCAGTTCCCTAGTCAGCTCACTATCAGTTACCGAGTCAGCTCCCTCCCAATTCCCGAGTCAGCTCAGTCCCAATTACCGCGTCAGCTCACTCCCAATTACCGAGTCAGCCCACTCCCATTACCGAGCCGGCTCATTCCCAGTTAGCGTGTCAGCTCACCCCCGGTTACCGAGTTAGCTCACTCCCGGTGGCGAGTCAGCTCACTCCCGGTTACCGAGTCGATTCACTCCCAATTACCGCGTCATCTCACCCCGGTTACCGAGTCAGCTCACTCCCAATTACCGAGTCAGCTCACTCCCAGTTACCGAGTCAGCTCACTCCAAGTTACCGAGTCAGCTCACTCCAAGTTACCGAGTCAGCTCACTCCCGGTTCCTGAGCCAGCTCTCTCCCAAATACCGAGGAACCTCTCACCCCGTTACCGAGTCGGCTCACTCCCGGTTACCGAGTCAGCTCACTCCCGGTTACCGCGTCATCTCACCCCGGTTACCGAGTCAGCTCACTCCCAATTACCGAGTCAGCTCACTCCCAGTTACTGAGTCAGCTCACTCCATGTTACCGAGTCAGCTCACTCACAGTTTCCGAGTCAACTCACTCGCAATTACCGAGTCAGCACCCTCCCAATTACCGAGTCTGCTCACTCCCGGTTACCGAGACAGCTCACTCCCCGTTACCGAGTCAGCTCACTATCAGTTACGGAGTAAGCCCACTCCTGATTACCGAGCCACCTCACTCCCAATTACCGAGTCAGCCCACTCCCATTACTAAGTCAGCTCACTCCCAATTACCGAGTCAGCTCACTCCCGGTTAGCGAGTCAGCTCACTCCCGGTTACCGAGTCAGCTCACTCACAATTACCGAGTCAGCTCCCTTCCAATTATCGAGTCAGCTCACTCCCGGTTCCCGAGGCAGCTTATTCCGGTTCCCGAGTCAGCTCAATCCCGGTTCCTGAGTCAGCTCTCTCCCAAATACCGAGTAACCTCTCTCCCAGTTACCGAGTCGGCTCACTCCCAGTTACCGAGTCAGCTCACACCCGGTTACTGAATCAGCTCACTCCCGGTTACCGAGTCATCTCACCCCGGTTCCCGAGTCATCTCACTCCCAATTACCGAGTCAGCTCACTCCAAGTTACCGAGTCAGCTCACTCCCAGTTTCTGAGTCATCTCACCCCGTTTCTCGAGTCAGCTCACCCCGGTTCCTGAGTCAGCTCACTCCCAATTACCGAGTCAGCTCACTCCCAGTTCTGTGTCAGCTCACTCCCAGTTACCGAGTCAACTCACTCGCAATTAACGAGTCAACACCCTCCCAATTACCGAGTCTGCTCACTCCCAGTTACCGAGACAGCTCACTCCCGGTTACCGAGTCAGATCACTATGAGTTACCGAGTCAGCTCACTATCAGTTCCCGAGTCAGCTCAGTCCCAATTACCACGTCTGCTCACTCCTAATTACCGAGTCAGCTCATTCCCGGTTACTGAGTCAGCTCACACTCAGTATCCGAGTCAGTTCACTCCCAGTTACCGAGCCACCTCACTGCCAATTACCGAGTCAGCTCTCTCCCGGTTCCTGAGTCAGCTCTCTCCCGGTTACCGAGTCAGCGCATTCCCAATTACCGAGTCAGAACACTGCCGGTTACTGAGTCAGCTCACTCCCGGTTATCGAGACAGCTCACTCTCAGTTCCCGAGTCAGCCCACTCCTCGTTACCGAGTCAGGTCACTACCGGTTAACAAGTCAGCTCACTCCGAATTACCGAGTCAGCTCATTCCCGGTTACCGAGTCACCTCACTCCCAGTTTCCGTGTCAGCTCTCTCCCAATTACCGAGTCACCTCATTCCCAATTACTGCGTCAGCTCACTCCTAATGACCGAGTCAGCTCATTCCCGGTTACCGAGTCAGCTCATTCTCAGTAACCGAGTCAGTTCATTCCCGGTTACCGAGTAACCTCTCTCCCAGTTACCGAGTCAGCTCACTGTCGGTTAACAAGTCACCTCACTCCCAGTTACCGAGTCAGCACACTCCCGGTTGCCGAGTCAGCTCACTCCCGGTTACCGATACTGCTCACTCTCAGTTACCGTGTCAGCCCACTCCCAGTTACCGAGTCAGATCACTACCGGTTACTGAGTAAGTTCGCTCCCAATGACCGAGTCAGCTCACACTCAGTTACTAAGTCAGCTCACTCCCGGTTACCGAGTCAGCTCACTCCCAATTACCGAGTCAGCTCACAGCTCACTATCAGTTACCGAGTCAGCTCACTCCCAGTTAGCGAGTCAACTCGCTCCGAATTACGGAATCCGCTCAATACCGGTTATCGAATCAGCTCACACTCAGTTACCGAGTCAGCTCACTCCCAATTACCGAGTCAGCTCACTCCCAATTACCGAGTCAACTCACTCCCGGTTACCGAGTCAGCTCACTCCCGGTTCCCGAGTCAGCTCACTCCCAATTACCGAGTCAGCTCACAACCGGTTACCGAGTCAGCTCACTCCCATTACCGAGTCGGTTCACTCCCAGTTACCGAGTCAGCTCACTCCCGGTTCCCGAGTCGGTTCACTCCCAATTACCAAGTCAGCTCACTCCCAATTGCCGTGTCAGCTCTCAACCGGTTACCGAGTCAGCTCACTCCCAATTTCCGAGTCAGCCCACTCCCATTACCGAGAGGGTTCACTCCCAGTTACCGAGTCAGCTGACTCCCGGTTACCGAGTCAGCTCACTCCCGGATCCCGAGTCGGTTCACTCCCAATTACCGAGTCTTCTCACCCCGGTTACTGAGTCAGCTCACTCCCAATTACCGAGTCAGCTCACTCCAGTTACCGAGTCAGCTCACTCAAAGTTACCAAGTCAGCTCACTCACAGTTTACGAGTCAGCTCACTCCCAATTACCTAATCAGATCTCTCCCAAATACCGAGTAACCTCTCTCACTGTTGCCGAGTCAGCTCACTCTCAGTTACCAAGTCACCTCACTCCCAGTTACCGAGTCAGCTCACTCCCAATTACCGAGTCAGCACACCTCCGGTTAGCGAGTCAGCTCACTCCCGGTTACCGAGTCAGCTCACTCCTGGTTACCGAGCCAGCTCACTCCCAATTTCCAACTCAGCTCACTCCCAATTACCGAGTCAGCCCACTCCCATTACCGAGTCGGCTCACTCCCAGTTACCGAGTCAGCTTCCTCCCGGTTACCGAGTCAGCTAATTCCCGGATACCGAGTCGGTTCACTCCCAATTACCGAGTGATCTCACCCCGGTTACCGAGTCAGTTCACTCCCAATTAGCGAGTCAGCTCACTCCCAGTTACCGAGTCAGCTCACTCATAGTTTACGAGTTAGCTCACTCACAGTTTCCGAGTCAGCTCATTCCCAATTACCGAGTCAGCTCCCTCCCAATTACCGAGTCCGCTCACTCCCGGTTACCGAGACAGCTCACTCCAGGTTACCGAGTCAACTCACTATCAATTACCGAGTCAGCTCACTCCCAGTTACTGAGCCAGCTCACTCCCAATTACCACGTCAGCTCATTCCCAGTTACCTAGTCAGCTCACTCTCAGTAACCGAGTCAGTTCACTCCCGGTTACCGAGCCACCTCACTGCCAATTACCCAGTCAGCTCACACCCGGTCCCTGAGTCAGCTCTCTCCCAAATACCGAGTAACCTCTCTTCCAGTTACCGAGTCAGCTCACATCCGGTTACCTAGTCACCTCACTCCCAGTTACCGAGTCAGCTCACTCCCAATTACCGAGTCAGCACACTCCCGGTTGCCATGTCAGCTCACTCCCGGTTACCGAGACAGCTCACTCTCAGTTACCGAGTCAGCCCACTCCCAGTTACCGAGTCAGCTCACTCCCGGTTACCGAGTCAGCTCACTCCCAATTACCGAGTCAGCTCACTCCCGGTTACCTAGTCTGTTCACTCCCAATTACCGAGTCAACTCACCCCGGTTACCGAGTCAGCTCACTCCCAATTAACGAGTCAGCTCACTCCCAATTACCGAGTCAGCCCACTCCCATTACCGAGTCGGCTCACTCCCAGTTACCGAGTAAGCTTACTCCCGGTTACCGAGTCAGCTCATTCCCGGTTACCCAGTCGGTTCACTCCCAATTACCGAGTGATCTCACCCCGGTTACCGAGTCAGCTCACTCACAGTTTCCGAGTCAGCTCACTCCCAATTACCGAGTCAGCTCCCTCCCAATTACCGAGTCTGCTCACTCCCGGTTACCGAGACAGCTCAGTCCCGGTTACCGAGTCAGCTCACTCCCAGTTACCGAGTCAGCTCACTACCAGTTACCGAGTCAGCTCACTCCCAGTTACCGAGTCAGCTCACTACCAGTTACCGAGTCGGCTCACTACCAGTTACCGAGTCAGCTCACTCCCAATTACCGAGTCAGCTCACTCCCAGTTACCGAGCCGGCTCACTACCAGTTACCGAGTCAGCTCACTCCCAGTTACCGAGTCAGCTCACTCCCAGTTACCGAGTCGGCTCACTATCAGTTACCGAGTCAGCTCACTCCCAGTTACCGAGTCAGCTCACTCCCAGTTACCGAGTCGGCTCACTATCAGTTACCCAGTCAGCTCACTCCCAATTACCGAGTCAGCTCTCTCCGAATTACCGAGTCAACTCACCCCCGGTTACCGAGTGAGTTAGCTCCCAATGACCGAGTCAGCTCACTCCTGATTACCGAGTCAGCACATTCCCGGTTATCGAGTCAGCTCTATCCCAATTACCGAGTCAGCTCCCTCTCAATTACCGAGTCAGCTCACTCCCAATTACCGAGTCAGCTCACTCCCGGTTACCGAGTCAGTTCACTCCAAATTAACGCGTCATCTCACCCCGGTTACCGAGTCAGCTCACTCCCAATTACCGAGTCATCTCACCCCGGTTACCGAGTCAGCTCACTCCCAATTCCCGAGTCATCTCCTTCCCATTTACCGAGTCAGCTCACTCCCGGTTACCGAGTCAGCTCACTCCAGGTTACCAAGTCAGCTCACTCCCAATTTCCAACTCAGCGCACTCCCAATTACCGGGTCAGCCCACTCCCATTACCGAGTCGGCTCACTCCCAGTTACCGAGTCAGCTTACTCCCGGTTACCGAGTCAGCTCACTCCCGGTTACCGAGTCGGTTCACTCCCAATTACCGAGTCATTTCACCAAGGTTACCGAGTCAGCTCACTCCCAATTACCGAGTCAGCTCACTCCCAGTTACAGAGTCAGCTCACTCAAAGTTAACGAGTCAGCTCACTCAAAGTTAACGAGTCAGCTCACTCCCAATTACCGAGTCAGCTCACTCCCAGTTACCCAGTCAGCTCACTCCCAATTACCGAGTCAGCACACTCCCAGTTACCGAGTCAGCTCACTGTCGGTTACCAAGTCACCTTACTCACAGTTACCCAGTCACCTCACTCCCAGTTACCGAGTCAGCACACTCCCAGTTACCGAGTCAGCTCACTCCCGGTTACCGAGACTGCTCACTCTCAGTTACCGAGTCAGCCCACTCCCAGTTACCGAGTCAGATCACTACCGGTTAACGAGTCAGCTCACTCCCAATTACCGAGTCAGCTCATTCCCGGTTACTGAGTGAGTTCGCTCCCAATGA
The DNA here is from genome assembly GCF_047496885.1 of Scyliorhinus torazame. Taxonomy (NCBI): domain Eukaryota; kingdom Metazoa; phylum Chordata; class Chondrichthyes; order Carcharhiniformes; family Scyliorhinidae; genus Scyliorhinus; species Scyliorhinus torazame. The sequence continues at coordinate 53,057 of NW_027308264.1, forward strand.
CCGAGTCAGCTCACACTCAGTTACTCAGTCAGCTCACTCCCAATTACGAGTCAGCTCACAGCTCACTATCAGTTACCGAGTCAGCTCACTCCCAGTTAGCGAGTCAACTCGCTCCGAATTACGGAATCCGCTCAATACCGGTTATCGAGTCAGCTCACACTCAGTTACCAAGTCAGCTCACTCCCGGTTACCGAGTCAGCTCACTCCCAATTACCGAGTCAGCTCACTCCCGGTTACCGAGTCAGCTCACTCCAGGTTACCGAGTCAGCTCACTCCCAGTTCCCAAGTCAGCTCACTCCCAATTACCGAGTCAGCTCACAACCGGTTACCGAGTCAGCTCACTCCCATTACCGAGACGGTTCACTCCCAGTTACCGAGTCAGCTGACTCCCGGTTACCGAGTCAGCTCACTCCCGGTTCCCGAGTCGGTTCAATCCCAATTACCAAGTCAGCTCAATCCCAATTGCCGTGTCAGCTCTCAACCGGTTACCGAGTCAGCTCACTCCCAATTTCCGAGTCAGCCCACTCCCATTACCGAGAGGGTTCACTCCCAGTTACCGAGTCAGCTGACTCCCGGTTACCGAGTCAGCTCACTCCCGGATCCCGAGTCGGTTCACTCCCAATTACTGAGTCTTCTCACCCCGGTTACCGAGCCAGCTCACTCCCAATTACCGAGTCAGCTCACTCCAGTTACCGAGTCAGCTCACTCAAAGTTACCGAGTCAGCTCACTCACAGTTTACGAATCAGCTCACTCCCAATTACCAAATCAGATCTCTCCCAAATACCGAGTAACCTCTCTCACTGTTGCCGAGTCAGCTCACTCTCAGTTACCAAGTCACCTCACTCCCAGTTACCGAGTCAGCTCACTCCCAATTACCGAGTCAGCACACCTCCGGTTAGCGAGTCAGCTCACTCCCGGTTTCCGAGTCAGCTCACTCCTGGTTACCGAGCCAGCTCACTCCCAATTAACGAGTCAGCTCACTCCCAGTTACCGAGTCAGCCCACTCCCATTACCGAGTCGGCTCACTCCCAGTTACCGAGTCAGCTTCCTCCCGGTTACCGAGTCAGCTAATTCCCGGATACCGAGTCGGTTCACTCCCAATTACCGAGTGATCTCACCCCGGTTACCGAGTCAGTTCACTCCCAATTAGCGAGTCAGCTCACTCACAGTTACCGAGTCAGCTCACTCATAGTTTACGAGTTAGCTCACTCACAGTTTCCGAGTCAGCTCATTCCCAATTAGCGAGTCAGCTCCCTCCCAATTACCGAGTCCGCTCACTCACGGTTACCGAGACAGCTCACTCCCGGTTACCGAGTCAACTCACTATCAATTACCGAGTCAGCTCACTCCCAGTTACTGAGCCAGCTCACTCCCAATTACCACGTCAGCTCATTCCCAGTTACCGAGTCAGCTCACTCTCAGTAACCGAGTCAGTTCACTCCCGGTTACCGAGCCACCTCACTGCCAATTACCCAGTCAGCTCACACCCGGTCCCTGAGTCAGCTCTCTCCCAAATACCGAGTAACCTCTCTTCCAGTTACCGAGTCAGCTCACTGTCGGTTACCTAGTCACCTCACTCCCAGTTACCGAGTCAGCTCACTCCCAATTACCGAGTCAGCACACTCCCGGTTGCCATGTCAGCTCATTCCCGGTTACCGAGACAGCTCACTCTCAGTTACCGAGTCAGCCCACTCCCAGTTACCGAGTCAGCTCACTCCTGATTACCGAGTCAGCACATTTCCGGTTATCGAGTCAGCTCAATCCCAATTACCGAGTCAGCTCCCTCTCAATTACCGAGTCAGCTCACTCCCGTTTACCGAGTCAGCTCACTCCCAATTACCGAGTCAGCTCACTCCCGGTTACCTAGTCTGTTCACTCCCAATTACCGAGTCAACTCACCCCGGTTACCGAGTCAGCTCACTCCCAATTAACGAGTCAGCTCACTCCCAGTTACCGAGTCAGCCCACTCCCATTACCGAGTCGGCTCACTCCCAGTTACCGAGTAAGCTTACTCGCGGTTACCGAGTCAGCTCATTCCCGGTTACCCAGTCGGTTCACTCCCAATTACCGAGTGATCTCACCCCGGTTACCGAGTCAGCTCACTCACAGTTTCCGAGTCAGCTCACTCCCAATTACCGAGTCAGCTCCCTCCCAATTACCGAGTCTGCTCACTCCCGGTTACCGAGACAGCTCAGTCCCGGTTACCGAGTCAGCTCACTCCCAGTTACCGAGTCAGCTCACTACCAGTTACCGAGTCGGCTCACTATCAGTTACCGAGTCAGCTCACTCCCAGTTACCGAGTCAGCTCACTCCCAGTTACCGAGTCGGCTCACTATCAGTTACCGAGTCAGCTCACTCCCAGTTACCGAGTCAGCTCACTCCCAGTTACCGAGTCGGCTCACTATCAGTTACCCAGTCAGCTCACTCCCAATTACCGAGTCAGCTCTCTCCGAATTACCGAGTCAACTCACCCCCGGTTACCGAGTGAGTTAGCTCCCAATGACCGAGTCAGCTCACTCCTGATTACCGAGTCAGCACATTTCCGGTTATCGAGTCAGCTCAATCCCAATTACCGAGTCAGCTCCCTCTCAATTACCGAGTCAGCTCACTCCCGTTTACCGAGTCAGCTCACTCCCAATTACCGAGTCAGCTCACTCCCGGTTACCGAGTCAGTTCACTCCAAATTAACGCGTCATCTCACCCCGGTTACCGAGTCAGCTCACTCCCAATTACCGAGTCATCTCACCCCGGTTACCGAGTCAGCTCACTCCCAATTCCCGAGTCATCTCCTTCCCATTTACCGAGTCAGCTCACTCCCGGTTACCGAGTCAGCTCACTCCAGGTTACCGAGTCAGCTCACTCCCAATTTCCAACTCAGCGCACTCCCAATTACCGGGTCAGCCCACTCCCATTACCGAGTCGGCTCACTCCCAGTTACCGAGTCAGCTTACTCCCGGTTACCGAGTCAGCTCACTCCCGGTTACCGAGTCGGTTCACTCCCACTTACCGAGTCATTTCACCAAGGTTACCGAGTCAGCTCACTCCCTATTACCGCGTCAGCTCACTCCCAGTTACCGAGTCAGCTCACTCAAAGTTAACGAGTCAGCTCACTCAAAGTTAACGAGTCAGCTCACTCCCAATTACCGAGTCAGCTCACTCCCAGTTACCCAGTCAGCTCACTCCCAATTACCGAGTCAGCACACTCCCAGTTACCGAGTCAGCTCACTGTCGGTTACCAAGTCACCTTACTCACAGTTACCCAGTCACCTCACTCCCAACTACCGAGTCAGCACACTCCTGGTTGCCGAGTCAGCTCACTCCCGGTTACCAAGACAGCTCACTCTCAATTACCGAGTCAGCCCACTCCCAGTTACTGAGTCCCATCACTACCGGTTAATGAGTCAGCTCACTCCCAATTACCGAGTCAGCTCATTCCCGGTTCCTGAGTAAGCTCTCTCCCAGTTACCGAGTCAGCTCTCTCCGAATTACCGAGTCAACTCACCCCCGGTTACCGAGTGTGTTCGCTCCCAATGACCGAGTCAGCACACTCCTAATTACCGAGTCAGCACATTCCCGGTTATCGAGTCAGCTCAATCCCAATTTTCGAGTCAGCTCCCTCTCAATTACCGAGTCAGCTCACTCCCGGTTACCGAGTCAGCTCACTCCCAATTACCGAGTCAGCTCACTCCCGGTTACCGAGTCAGTTCACTCCAAATTACCGCGTCATCTCACCCCGGTTACCGAGTCTGCTCACTCCCAATTACAGAGTCATCTCACCCCGTTTACCGAGTCAGCTCACTCCCAGTTACCGAGTCGGCTCACTATCAGTTACCGAGTCAGCTCACTCCCAATTTCGAGTCAGCTCTCTCCGAATTACCGAGTCAACTCACCCCCGGTTACCGAGTGAGTTCGCTCCCAATGACCGAGTCAGCTCACTCCTGATTACCGAGTCAGCACATTCCCGGTTATCGAGTCAGCTCAATCCCAATTACCGAGTCAGCTCCCTCTCAATTACCGAGTCAGCTCACTCCCGGTTACCGAGTCAGCTCACTCCCAATTACCGAGTCAGCTCACTCCCGGTTACCGAGTCAGTTCACTCCAAATTAACGCGTCATCTCACCCCGGTTACCGAGTCAGCTCACTCCCAATTACCGAGTCATCTCACCCCGGTTACCGAGTCAGCTCACTCCCAATTCCCGAGTCATCTCCTTCCCATTTACCGAGTCAGCTCACTCCCGGTTACCGAGTCAGCTCACTCCAGGTTACCGAGTCAGCTCACTCCCAATTTCCAACTCAGCGCACTCCCAATTACCGGGTCAGCCCACTCCCATTACCGAGTCGGCTCACTCCCAGTTACCGAGTCAGCTTACTCCCGGTTACCGAGTCAGCTCACTCCCGGTTACCGAGTCGGTTCACTCCCAATTACCGAGTCATTTCACCATGGTTACCGAGACAGCTCACTCCCAATTACCGAGTCAGCTCACTCCCAGTTACCGAGTCAGCTCACTCCCAGTTACCGAGTCAGCTCACTCCCAATTACCGAGTCAGCACACTCCCGGTTGCCATGTCAGCTCACTCCCGGTTACCGAGACAGCTCACTCTCAGTTACCGAGTCAGCCCACTCCCAGTTACCGAGTCAGCTCACTCCCGGTTACCGAGTCAGCTCACTCCCAATTACCGAGTCAGCTCACTCCCGGTTACCTAGTCTGTTCACTCCCAATTACCGAGCCAACTCACCCCGGTTACCGAGTCAGCTCACTCCCAATTAACGAGTCAGCTCACTCCCAGTTACCGAGTCAGCCCACTCCCATTACCGAGTCGGCTCACTCCCAGTTACCGAGTAAGCTTACTCCCGGTTACCGAGTCAGCTCATTCCCGGTTACCCAGTCGGTTCACTCCCAATTACCGAGTGATCTCACCCCGGTTACCGAGTCAGCTCACTCACAGTTTCCGAGTCAGCTCACTCCCAATTACCGAGTCAGCTCCCTCCCAATTACCGAGTCTGCTCACTCCCGGTTACCGAGTCTGCTCACTCCCGGTTACCGAGTCAGCTCACTCCCAGTTACCGAGTCAGCTCACTACCAGTTACCGAGTCGGCTCACTATCAGTTACTGAGTCAGCTCACTCCCAGTTACCGAGTCAGCTCACTCCCAGTTACCGAGTCGGCTCACTATCAGTTAAGGAGTCAGCTCACTCCCAGTTACCGAGTCAGCTCACTCCCAGTTACCGAGTCGGCTCACTATCAGTTACCCAGTCAGCTCACTCCCAATTACCGAGTCAGCTCTCTCCGAATTACCGAGTCAACTCACCCCCGGTTACCGAATGAGTTAGCTCCCAATGACCGAGTCAGCTCACTCCTGATTACCGAGTCAGCACAATCCCGGTTATCGAGTCAGCTCAATCCCAATTACCGAGTCATCTCCTTCCCATTTACCGAGTCAGCTCACTCCCGGTTACCGAGTCAGCTCACTCCAGGTTACCGAGTCAGCTCACTCCCAATTTCCAACTCAGCGCACTCCCAATTACCGGGTCAGCCCACTCCCATTACCGAGTCGGCTCACTCCCATTTACCGAGTCAGCTTACTCCCGGTTACCGAGTCAGCTCACTCCCGGTTACCGAGTCGGTTCACTCCCGGTTACCGAGTCGGTTCACTCCCAATTACCGAGTCATTTCACCAAGGTTACCGAGTCAGCTCACTCCCAATTACCGAGTCAGCTCACTCCCAGTTACCGAGTCAGCTCACTCAAAGTTAACGAGTCAGCTCACTCAAAGTTAACGAGTCAGCTCACTCCCAATTACCGAGTCAGCTCAGTCCCAGTTACCCAGTCAGCTCACTCCCAATTACCGAGTCAGCACACTCCCAGTTACCGAGTCAGCTCACTGTCGGTTACCAAGTCACCTCACTCACAGTTACCCAGCCAGCTCACTCCCAACTACCGAGTCAGCACACTCCTGGTTGCCGAGTCAGCTCACTCCCGGTTACCAAGACAGCTCACTCTCAATTACCGAGTCAGCCCACTCCCAGTTACTGAGTCACATCACTACCGGTTAACGAGTCAGCTCACTCCCAATTACCGAGTCAGCTCATTCCCGGTTCCTGAGTAAGCTCTCTCCCAGTTACCGAGTCAGCTCTCTCCGAATTACCGAGTCAACTCACCCCCGGTTACCGAGTGTGTTCGCTCCCAATGACCGAGTCAGCACACTCCTGATTACCGAGTCAGCACATTCCCGGTTATCGAGTCAGCTCAATCCCAATTTTCGAGTCAGCTCCCTCTCAATTACCGAGTCAGCTCACTCCCGGTTACCGAGTCAGCTCACTCCCAATTACCGAGTCAGCTCACTCCCGGTTACCGAGTCAGTTCACTCCAAATTACCGCGTCATCTCACCCCGGTTACCGAGTCTGCTCACTCCCAATTACCGAGTCATCTCACCCCGTTTACCGAGTTAACTCACTCCCAGTTACCGAGTCGGCTCGCTATCAGTTACCGAGTCAGCTCACTCCCAATTACCGAGTCAGCTCTCTCCGAATTACCGAGTCTACTCACCCCCGGTTACCGAGTGAGTTCGCTCCCAATGACCGAGTCAGCTCACTCCTGATTACCGAGTCAGCACATTCCCGGTTATCGAGTCAGCTCAATCCCAATTACCGAGTCAGCGCCCTCTCAATTACCGAGTCAGCCCACTCCCGGTTACCGAGTCAGCTCACTCCCGGTTACCGAGTCAGTTCACTCCAAATTAACGCGTCATCTCACCCCGGTTACCGAGTCAGCTCACTCCCAATTACCGAGTCATCTCACCCCGGTTACCGAGTCAGCTCACTCCCAATTCCCGAGTCAACTCCTTCCCATTTACCGAGTCAGCTCACTCCCGGTTACCGAGTCAGCTCACTCCCGGTTACTGAGTCAGCTCACTCACAATTTCCAACTCAGCGCACTCCCAATTACCGGGTCAGCCCACTCCCATTACCGAGTCGGCTCACTCCCAGTTACCGAGTAACCTTACTCCCGGTTACCGAGTCAGCTCACTCCCGGTTACCGAGTCGGTTCACTCCCAATTACCGAGTCATTTCACCAAGGTTACCGAGTCAGCTCACTCCCAATTACCGAGTCAGCTCACTCCCAGTTACCGAGTCAGCTCACTCAAAGTTAACGAGTCAGCTCACTCCCAATTACCGAGTCAGCTCACTCCCAGTTACCCAGTCAGCTCACTCCCAATTACCGAGTCAGCACACTCCCAGTTACCGAGTCAGCTCACTGTCGGTTACCAAGTCACCTTACTCACAGTTACCCAGTCACCTCACTCCTAGTTACCGAGTCAGCACACTCCCAGTTACCGAGTCAGCTCACTGTCGGTTACCAAGTCACCTCACTCACAGTTACCCAGCCAGCTCACTCCCAACTACCGAGTCAGCACTCTCCTGGTTGCCGAGTCAGCTCACTCCCGGTTACCAAGACAGCTCACTCTCAATTACCGAGTCAGCCCACTCCCAGTTACTGAGTCACATCACTACCGGTTAACGAGTCAGCTCACTCCCAATTACCGAGTCAGCTCATTCCCGGTTCCTGAGTAAGCTCTCCCCCAGTTACCGAGTCAGCTCTCTCCGAATTACCGAGTCAACTCACCCCCGGTTACCGAGTGAGTTCGCTCCCAATGACCGAGTCAGCACACTCCTGATTACCGAGTCAGCACATTCCCGGTTATCAAGTCAGCTCAATCCCAATTATCGAGTCAGCTCCCTCTCAATTAACGAGTCAGCTCACTCCCGGTTACCGAGTCAGCTCACTCCCAATTACCGAGTCAGCTCACTCCCGGTTACCGAGTCAGTTCACTCCAAATTACCGCGTCATCTCACCCCGGTTACCGAGTCTGCTCACTCCCAATTACCGAGTCATCTCACCCCGTTTACCGAGTCAGCTCACTCCCAATTCCCGAGTCTTCTCCCTCCCATTTACCGAGTCAGCTCACTCCCGGTTACCGAGTCAGCTCACTCCTGGTTACCGAGTCAGCTTACTCCCAATTTCCAACTCAGCTCACTCCCAATTACCGAGTCAGCCCACTCCCATTACCGAGTCGGCTCACTCCCAGTTACCGAGTCAGCTTACTCCCGGTTACCGAGTCAGGTCACTCCCGGTTACCGAGTCGGTTCACTCCCAATTACCGAGTCATTTCACCAAGGTTACCGAGTCAGCTCACTCCCAATTACCGAGTCAGCTCACTCCCAGTTACCGAGTCAGCTCACTCAAAGTTAACGAGTCAGCTCACTCCCAATTACCGAGTCAGCTCACTCCCAATTACCGAGTCAGCTCACAGCTCACTATCAGTTACCGAGTCAGCTCACTCCCAGTTAGCGAGTCAACTCGCTCCGAATTACGGAATCCGCTCAATACCGGTTATCGAGTCAGCTCACACTCAGTTACCAAGTCAGCTCACTCCCGGTTACCGAGTCAGCTCACTCCCAGTTCCCAAGTCAGCTCACTCCCAATTACCGAGTCAGCTCACAACCGGTTACCGAGTCAGCTCACTCCCATTACCGAGACGGTTCACTCCCAGTTACCGAGTCAGCTGACTCCCGGTTACCGAGTCAGCTCACTCCCGGTTCCCGAGTCGGTTCAATCCCAATTACCAAGTCAGCTCACTCCCAATTGCCGAGTCAGCTCTCAACCGGTTACCGAGTCAGCTCACTCCCAATTTCCGAGTCAGCCCACTCCCATTACCGAGAGGGTTCACTCCCAGTTACCGAGTCAGCTGACTCCCAATTACCGAGTCTTCTCACCCCGGTTACCGAGTCAGCTCACTCCCAATTACCGAGTCAGCTCACTCCAGTTACCGAGTCAGCTCACTCAAAGTTACCGAGTCAGCTCACTCACAGTTTACGAATCAGCTCACTCCCAATTACCTAATCAGATCTCTCCCAACTACCGAGTAACCTCTCTCACTGTTGCTGAGTCAGCTCACTCTCAGTTACCAAGTCACCTCACTCCCAGTTACCGAGTCAGCTCACTCCCAATTACCGAGTCAGCACACCTCCGGTTAGCGAGTCAGCTCACTCCCGGTTTCCGAGTCAGCTCACTCCTGGTTACCGAGCCAGCTCACTCCCAATTTCCAACTCAGCTCACTCCCAATTACCGAGTCAGCCCACTCCCATTACCGAGTCGGCTCAATCCCAGTTACCGAGTCAGCTTCCTCCCGTTTACCGAGTCAGCTAATTCCCGGATACCGAGTCGGTTCACTCCCAATTACCGAGTGATCTCACCCCGGTTACCGAGTCAGTTCACTCCCAGTTACCGAGTCAGCTCACTCCCGGTTACCGAGTCAGCTCAGTCCCGGTTACTGAGTCAACGCACTCCCGGTTACCGAGTCAGCTCACTCTCAGTTACCGAGTCAGTGCACTCCCAGTTACCGAGTCATCTCACTCCCAGTTACCGAGTCAGTTCACTCCTAATTATCGAGTCAGCTCACTCCCAATTACCGAGTCAGCTCACTCCCGGTTACCGAGACAGCTCACTCCCGGTTTCAGAGTCAGCTCACTCCCGGTTACCGAGTCAGCTCACTCCCAGTTTCCGAGTCACCTCACTCCGAGTTTCCGAGTCAGCTCACTCCCGGTTACTGAGTCAGGTCACTCCCAGTTTCCGAGTCAGCTCCCTGCCAATTACCGAGTCAGTTCACTCCGAGTTTCCAAGTTAGCTCACTCCCGGTTACTGAGTCAGGTCACTCTCAATTACCGAGTCAGCTCCCTCCCATTTACCGAGTCAGTTCACTCTCAGTTACCGAGTCAGCTCTCTCCCGATTACCAAGTCAGCTCAGTCCCGGTTACCGAGTCAGCTCACTCCCAGTTACCGAGTCAGCTCACTCCCGTTTACCGAGTTAGCTCACTCCCGGTTACTGAGTCAGTTCACTCTCAGTTACCGAGTCAGCTCACTCCCAGTTACCGAGTCAGCTCACTCCCGGTTACTGAGTCAGCTCACTCCCAGTTACTGAGTCAGCTCACTCCCGGTTTCAGAGTCAGATCACTCCCGGTTACCGAGTCAGCTCAGTCCCGGTTACCGAGTCAGCTCAGTCCCGGTTACTGAGTCAACCCACTCCCGGTTACTGAGTCAGCTCACTCCCAATTACCAAGTCAGCTCACGCCCGTTTACCGAGTCAGTTCACTCCCAAATACCAAGGCAGCTCACGCCCGTTTACCGAGTCAGCTCACTCCCAATTACCGAGTCAGCTCACTCCCGGTTACCGAGTCAGCTCACTCCCGGTTACCGAGTCAGCTCACTCATAATTACCGAGTCAGCTCACTCCCGGTTACCGAGTCAGCTCACTCCCGGTTAAAGAGTCAGCTCACTCCCGGTTAAAGAGTCAGCTCACTCCCAGTTACCGAGTCAGCTCACTCCCGTTACCCGAGTCAGCTTACTCCCAGTTTCCGAGTCAGCTCACTCCCGGTTACTGAGTCAGTTCACTCCCGGTTATCGAGTCAGCTCCCTCCCGGTTACCGAGTCAGCTCACTCCCAGTTTCCGAGTCACCTCACTCCCAGTTTCCGAGTCAGCTCACTCCCGGTTACTGAGTCAGGTCACTCCCAGTTTCCGAGTCAGCTCCCTGCCAATTACCGAGTCAGTTCACTCCGAGTTTCCAAGTCAGCTCACTCCCGGTTACTGAGTCAGGTCACTCTCAATTACCGAGTCAGCTCCCTCCCAGTTACCGAGTCAGTTCACTCTCAGTTACCGAGTCAGCTCTCTCCCGATTACCAAGTCAGCTCAGTCCCGGTTACCGAGTCAGCTCACTCCCAGTTACCGAGTCAGCTCACTCCCGTTTACCGAGTTAGCTCACTCCCGGTTACTGAGTCAGTTCACTCTCAGTTACCGAGTCAGCTCACTCCCAGTTACCGAGTCAGCTCACTCCCGGTTACTGAGTCAGCTCACTCCCAGTTACTGAGTCAGCTCACTCCCGGTTTCAGAGTCAGATCACTCCCGGTTACCGAGTCAGCTCAGTCCCGGTTACCGAGTCAGCTCAGTCCCGGTTACTGAGTCAACCCACTCCCGGTTACTGAGTCAGCTCACTCCCAATTACCAAGTCAGCTCACGCCCGTTTACCGAGTCAGTTCACTCCCAAATACCAAGGCAGCTCACGCCCGTTTACCGAGTCAGCTCACTCCCAATTACCGAGTCAGCTCACTCCCGGTTACCGAGTCAGCTCACTCACAATTACCGAGTCAGCTCACTCCCGGTTACCGAGTCAGCTCACTCCCGGTTAAAGAGTCAGCTCACTCCCGGTTAAAGAGTCAGCTCACTCCCAGTTACCGAGTCAGCTCACTCCCGTTACCCGAGTCAGCTTACTCCGAGTTTCCAAGTCAGCTCACTCCCGGTTACTGAGTCAGGTCACTCTCAATTACCGAGTCAGCTCCCTCCCAGTTCCCGAGTCAGTTCACTCTCAGTTACCGAGTCAGCTCTCTCCCGATTACCAAGTCAGCTCAGTCCCGGTTACCGAGTCAGCTCACTCCCAGTTACCGAGTCAGCTCACTCCCAGTTACTGAGTCAGATCACTCTCAGTTACCGAGTCAGCTCCCTGCCAATTACCGAGTCAGCTCACTCCCAGTTACCGAGTCAGCTCTTTTCCAATTACCGAGTCAGCTCACTCCCGGTTATCGAGTCTGCTCCCTCCCGGTTACCGAGTCAGCTCACTCCATGTTACTGAGTAGGCTCACTGCCGGTTCCCGGGTCAGCTCACTCTATGTTACCGAGTCAGCTCACTCCCATTTACCGAGGCGGTTCACTCCCGATTACCGAGTCAGCTCACGTCCGTTTACCAAGTCAGTCCACCCCGGTTACCGAGCCAGCTCGCTCACAATTACCGAGTCAGCTCACTCCCAGTTACGGAGTCAGCTCACACTCAGTTAGCGAGAAAGCTCATTCACGATTGCCGAGTCAGCTCACTCCCGGTTACCGAGTCAGCTCACGCCCGTTTACCAAGTCAGTTCACTGCCAATTACCGAGTCAGCTCACCCCGGTGACCGAGTCAGCTCGCTCACAATTACCGAGTCAGCTCACTCCCAGTTACCGAGTCAGCTCACTGCCGGTTACCGAGTCAGCTCACTCCCAGTTATCGAGTCAGCTCACTCCCAGTTACCGAGTCAGCTCACTCCCGGTTACCGAGTCAGCTCAGTCCCGGTTACTGAGTCAACGCACTCCCGGTTACCGAGTCAGCTCACTCTCAGTTACCGAGTCGGTTCACTCCCAGTTACCGAGTCAGCTCACTCCCAGTTACCGAGTCAGTTCACTCCCAATTATCAGGTCAGCTCACGCCCGTTTACCGAGTCAGCTCACCCCGGTTACCGAGTCAGATCACTCACAGTTACCGAGTCAGCTCATTCACGGTTACCGAGTCAGCTCACTCCCGGTTACCGACTCAGCTCACTCCCGTTTACCATGTCAGTTCACTGCCAATTACCGAGTCAGCTCACTCCCAGTTACCGAGTTAGCTCACTCCTAGTTACCGAGTCAGCTCACTCCCAGTTACCGAGTCAGCTCACTCCCGTTTACCGAGTTAGCTCACTCCCGGTTACTGAGTCGGTTCACTCCCAGTTACGGAGTCAGCTCACTCCCAGTTACCGAGTCAGTTCACTCCTAATTATCGAGTCAGCTCACTCCCAATTACCGAGTCAGCTCACTCCCGGTTACCGCGACAGCTCACTCCCGGTTTCAGAGTCAGCTCACTCCCGGTTACCGAGTCAGCTCACTCCCAGTTTCCGAGTCAGCTCACTCCCGGTTACTGAGTCAGGTCACTCCCGGTTACTGAGTCAGGTCACTCCCAGTTTCCGAGTCAGCTCCCTGCCAATTACCGAGTCAGCTCACTCCGAGTTTCCAAGTCAGCTCACTCCCGGTTACTGAGTCAGGTCACTCTCAATTACCGAGTCAGCTCCCTCCCAGTTACCGAGTCAGTTCACTCTCAGTTACCGAGTCAGCTCTCTCCCGATTACCAAGTCAGCTCAGTCCCGGTTACCGAGTCAGCTCACTCCCAGTTACCGAGTCAGCTCACTCCCAGTTACCGAGTCAGCTCACTCCCGTTTACCGAGTTAGCTCACTCCCGGTTACTGAGTCAGTTCACTCTCAGTTACCGAGTCAGCTCCCTGCCAATTACCGAGTCAGCTCACTCCCAGTTACCGAGTCAGCTCATTTCCAATTACCGAGTCAGCTCACTCCCGGTTATCGAGTCTCCTCCCTCCCGGTTACCGAGTCAGCTCACTCCATGTTACTGAGTAGGATCACTGCCGGTTCCCGGGTCAGCTCACTCTATGTTACCGAGTCAGCTCACTCCCATTTACCGAGGCGGTTCACTCCCGATTACCGAGTCAGCTCACGTCCGTTTACCAAGTCAGTTCACTGCCAATTACCGAGTCAGCTCACCCCGGTTACCGAGTCAGACAACTCACAATTACCGAGTCAGCTCATTCACGGTTACCGAGTCGGCTCACTCCCAGTTACCGAGTTAGCACACACCCGGTTACCGAGACAGTTCACTCCCAATTATCAAGTCAGCTCACGCCCGTTTACCGAGTCAGCTCTCCCCGGTTACCGAGTCAGATCACTCACAGTTACCGAGTCAGCTCATTCACGGTTACCGAGTCAGCTCACTCCCGGTTACCGAGTCAGCTCACTCCCGGTTACCGAGTCAGCTCACTCCCGTTTACCATGTCAGTTGACTGCCAATTACCGAGTCAGGTCACTCTCAATTACCGAGTCAGATCACCCCGGTTACCGAGTCAGTTCACGCTCAGTTACCGAGTCAGCTCTCTCCCGATTACCAAGTCAGCCCTGTCCCGGTTACCGAGTCAGCTCACTCCCAGTTACCGAGTCAGCTCACTCCCGTTTACCGAGTTAGCTCACTCCCGGTTTCATAGTCAGCTCACTCCCGGTTACCGAGTCAGCTCACTCTCAATTACCGACTCAGCTCACTCTCAGTTACCGAGTCAGTTCACTCCCAATTACCGAGTCAGTTCACTCCCAATTACCGAGTCAGGTCATCTCAGTTCCCGAGTCAGATCACCCCGGTCACCGAGTCAGCACACTCTCAGTTAGCGAGTCAGCACACTCTCAGATACCGAGTCAGTTCACTCCCAATTACCGAGTCAGCTCACTCCCGTTTCCCGAGTCAGCTTACTCCCAGTTTCCAAGTCAGCTCACTCCCGGTTACTGAGTCAGTTCACTCTCAGTTACCGAGTCAGCTCCCTGCCAATTACCGAGTCAGTTCACTCTCAGTTACCGAGTCAGCTCACTCACAATTACCGAGTCAGCTTACTCCCGTTTACCGAGTTAGCTCACTCCCGGTTTCATAGTCAGCTCACTCCCGGTTACCGAGTCAGCTCACTCTCAATTACCGACTCAGCTCACTCTCAGTTACCGAGTCAGTTCACTCCCAATTACCGAGTCAGGTCATCTCAGTTCCCGAGTCAGATCACCCCGGTTACCGAGTCAGCACACTCTCTGTTAGCGAGTCAGCACACTCTCAGATACCGAGTCAGTTCACTCCCAATTACCGAGTCAGCTCACTCCCGTTTCCCGAGTCAGCTTACTCCCAGTTTCCGAGTCAGCTCACTCCCGGTTACTGAGTCAGTTCACTCTCAGTTACCGAGTCAGCTCCCTGCCAATTACCGAGTCAGTTCACTCTCAGTTACCAAGTCAGCTCACTCACAATTACCGAGTCAGCTTACTCCCAGTTTCCGAGTCAGCTCATTCCCGATTACCAAGTCAGCTCAGTCCCGGTTACTGAGTCAACCCACTCCCGGTTTCCGAGTCAGCTCACTCCCAGTTACCGAGTCAGTTCACTCCCAGTTACCGAGTCAGCTCACTCACAATTACAGAGTCAGCTCACTCCCGGTTACTGAGTCAGTTCACTCTCAGTTACCGAGTCAGCTCCCTGCCAATTACCGAGTCAGCTCACACCCAGTTACCGAGTCAGCTCACTTCCAATTACCGAGTCAGCTCACTCCCGGTTACCGAGCCAGCTCGCTCACAATTACCGAGTCAGCTCACGTCCGTTTACCAAGTCAGTTCCCCCGCAATTACCGAGTCAGCTCACCCCGGTTACCGAGCCAGCTCGCTCACAATTACCGAGTCAGCTCACTCCCAGTTACCGAGTCAGCTCACTCCCGGTTACTGAGTCAGCTCACTCCCAATTACCAAGTCAGCTCACGCCTGTTTACTGAGTCAGTTCACTCCCAAATACCGAGTCAGCTCACCCCGGTTACCGAGTCAGACAACTCACAATTACCGAGTCAGCTCATTCACGGTTCCGAGTCGGCTCACTCCCGGTTACCGAGTCAGCTCACTCCATGTTACTGAGTAGGCTCACTGCCGGTTCCCGGGTCAGCTCACTCCCATTTACCGAGGCGGTTCACACCCGATTACCGAGTCAGCTCACGTCCGTTTACCAAGTCCGTTCATCCGCAATTACCGAGTCAGCTCACCCCGGTTACCGAGCCAGCTCGCTCACAATTACCGAGTCAGCTCACTCCAAGTTACCGAGTCAGCTCACACCCGGTTACCGAGACAGTTCACTCCCAATTATCAAGTCAGCTCACGCCCGTTTACCGGGTCAGCTCACCCCGGTTACCGAGTCAGATCACTCACAGTTACCGAGTCAGCTCATTCACGGTTACCGAGTCAGCTCACTCTCGGTTACCATGTCAGTTCACTGCCAATTACCGAGTCAGCTCACTCCCAGTTACCGAGTCAGCTCACTCCCAGTTACCGAGTTAGCTCACTCCCGGTTACGGAGTCAGCTCACACTCAGTTAGCGAGAAAGCTCATTCACGGTTGCCGAGTCAGCTCACGCCCGTTTACCAAGTCAGTTCACTGCCAATTACCGAGTCAGCTCACCCCGGTGACCGAGTCAGCTCGCTCACAATTACCGAGTCAGCTCACTCCCAGTTACCGAGTCAGCTCACTCCCAGTTATCGAGTCAGCTCACTCCGAGTTTCCGAGTCAGCTCACTCCCGGTTACTGAGTCAGGTCACTCCCAGTTTCCGAGTCAGCTCATTCCCGGTTACTGAGTCAGGTCACTCTCAATTACCGAGTCAGTTCCCTCCCAGTTACCGAGTCAGTTCCCTCCCAGTTACCGAGTCAGTTCACTCTCAGTTACCGAGTCAGCTCTCTCCCGATTACCAAGTCAGCTCAGTCCCGGTTACCGAGTCAGCTCACTCCCAGTTACCGAGTCAGCTCACTCCCAGTTACCGAGTTAGCTCACTCCCGGTTTCATAGTCAGCTCAATCCCGGTTACCGAGTCAGCTCACTCTCAATTACCAACTCAGCTCACTCACAGTTACCGAGTCAGTTCACTCCCAATTACCGAGTCAGGTCATCTCAGTTCCTGAGTCAGATCACCCCGGTTACTGAGTCAGCTCACTATCAGTTCCCGAGTCAGATCACCCCGGTTACCGAGTAAGCACACTCTCAGTTAGCGAGTCAGCACACTCCCAATTACCGAGTCAGCTCACTCCCAGTTTCCGAGTCAGCTCATTCCCGATTACCAAGTCAGCTCAGTCCCGGTTACTGAGTCAACCCACTCCCAGTTACCGAGTCAGTTCACTCCCAGTTACCGAGTCAGTTCACTCCCAATTACCGAGTCAGCTCACTCCCGTTTCCCGAGTCAGCTTACTCCCAGTTTCCGAGTCAGCTCACTCCCGGTTACTGAGTCAGTTCACTCTCAGTTACCGAGTCAGCTCCCTGCCAATTACCGAGTCAGTTCACTCTCAGTTACCAAGTCAGCTCACTCACAATTACCGAGTCAGCTTACTCCCAGTTTCCGAGTCAGCTCATTCCCGATTACCAAGTCAGCTCAGTCCCGGTTACTGAGTCAACCCACTCCCGGTTACCGAGTCAGCTCACTCCCAGTTACCGAGTCAGTTCACTCCCAGTTACCGAGTCAGCTCACTCACAATTACAGAGTCAGCTCACTCCCGGTTACTGAGTCAGTTCACTCTCAGTTACCGAGTCAGCTCCCTGCCAATTACCGAGTAAGCTCACACCCAGTTACCGAGTCAGCTCACTTCCAATTACCGAGTCTGCTCACTCCCGGTTATCGAGTCTGCTCCCTCCCGGTTACCGGGTCAGCTCACTCCATGTTACTGAGTAGGCTCACTGCCGGTTCCCGGGTCAGCTCACTCCCATTTACCGAGGCGGTTTACACCCGATTACCGAGTCAGCTCACGTCCGTTTACCAAGTCAGTTCCCCCGCAATTACCGAGTCAGCTCACCCCGGTTACCGAGCCAGCTCGCTCACAATTACCGAGTCAGCTCACTCCCAGTTACCGAGTCAGCTCACTCCCGGTTACTGAGTCAGCTCACTCCCAATTACCAAGTCAGCTCACGCCTGTTTACTGAGTCAGTTCACTCCCAAATACCGAGTCAGCTCACCCCGGTTACCGAGTCAGACAACTCACAATTACCGAGTCAGCTCATTCACGGTTCCGAGTCGGCTCACTCCCAGTTACCGAGTCAGCTCACACCCGGTTACCGAGACAGTTCACTCCCAATTATCAAGTCAGCTCACGCCCGTTTACCGGGTCAGCTCACCCCGGTTACCGAGTCAGATCACTCACAGTTACCGAGTCAGCTCATTCACGGTTACCGAGTCAGCTCACTCTCGGTTACCATGTCAGTTCACTGCCAATTACCGAGTCAGCTCACTCCCAGTTACCGAGTCAGCTCACTCCCAGTTACCGAGTTAGCTCACTCCCGGTTACGGAGTCAGCTCAGTCCCGATTACCAAGTCAGCTCAGTCCCGGTTAGTGAGTCAACCCACTCCCGGTTACCGAGACAGCTCACTCCCGGTTACTGAGTCAGTTCACTCTCAGTTACCGAGTCAGCTCACTCCCGATTACCAAGTCAGCTCAGTCCCGGTTACTGAGTCAAACCACTCCCGGTTACCGAGTCAGCTCACTCCCAGTTACCGAGTCAGTTCACTCCTAATTACCGAGTCAGCTCACTCCCAATTACCGAGTCAGCTCACTCCCGGTTACAGAGTCAGCTCACTCCCGGTTACCGAATCACCTCACTCCCCGTTACCGAGTAAGCTCACTCCCAGTTACCGAGTCAGCATACTCCCAGTTTCCTAGTCTGCTCACTCCCGGTTACTGAGTCAGTTCACTCTCAGTTACCGAGTCAGCTCCCTGCCAATTACCGAGTAAGCTCACACCCAGTTACCGAGTCAGCTCACTTCCAATTACCGAGTCAGCTCACTCCCGGTTATCGAGTCTGCTCCCTCCCGGTTACCGGGTCAGCTCACTCCATGTTACTGAGTAGGCTCACTGCCGGTTCCCGGGTCAGCTCACTCCCATTTACCGAGGCGGTTCACACCCGATTACCGAGTCAGCTCACGTCCGTTTACCAAGTCAGTTCCCCCGCAATTACCGAGTCAGCTCACCCCGGTTACCGAGCCAGCTCGCTCACAATTACCGAGTCAGCTCACTCCCAGTTACCGAGTCAGCTCACTCCCGGTTACTGAGTCAGCTCACTCCCAATTACCAAGTCAGCTCACGCCTGTTTACTGAGTCAGTTCTCTCCCAAATACCGAGTCAGCTCACCCCGGTTACCGAGTCAGACAACTCACAATTACCGAGTCAGCTCATTCACGGTTCCGAGTCGGCTCACTCCCAGTTACCGAGTCAGCTCACACCCGGTTACCGAGACAGTTCACTCCCAATTATCAAGTCAGCTCACGCCCGTTTACCGGGTCAGCTCACCCCGGTTACCGAGTCAGATCACTCACAGTTACCGAGTCAGCTCATTCACGGTTACCGAGTCAGCTCACTCTCGGTTACCATGTCAGTTCACTGCCAATTACCGAGTCAGCTCACTCCCAGTTACCGAGTCAGCTCACTCCCAGTTACCGAGTTAGCTCACTCCCGGTTACGGAGTCAGCTCAGTCCCGATTACCAAGTCAGCTCAGTACCGGTTAGTGAGTCAACCCACTCCCGGTTACCGAGACAGCTCACTCACGGTTACTGAGTCAGTTCACTCTCAGTTACCGAGTCAGCTCACTCCCGATTACCAAGTCAGCTCAGTCCCGGTTACTGAGTCAACCCACTCCCGGTTACCGAGTCAGCTCACTCCCAGTTACCGAGTCAGTTCACTCCTAATTACCGAGTCAGCTCACTCCCAATTACCGAGTCAGCTCACTCCCGGTTTCAGAGTCAGCTCACTACCGGTTACCGATTCAACTCACTCTCAATTACCGAGTCAGCACACTCTCAGATACCGAGTCAGCTCACTCCCAGTTCGCAAGTCAGTTCACTCCCAATTACCGAGTCAGGTCACTCTCAGTTCCCGAGTCAGATCACCCCGGTTACTGAGTCAGCTCACTCTCAGTTCCCGAGTCAGATCACCCCGGTTACTGAGTCTGCTCACTTTCAGTTACCGAGTCAGCACACTCTCAGTTAGCGAGTCAGCTCACTCCCAATTACCGAGTCAGAACACTCCCGATTAACGAGCCAGCTCACTCCCGGTTACCGAGTCAGTTCACTCCCAATTACCGAGTCAGCTCACTCCCAGTTACCGCGTCAGCTCACTCCCAATTACCGAGTCAGCTCACTCCCGGTTACCGAGTCAGCTCACTCCCGGTTCCCAAGTCAGCTAACACCCGGTTACCAAATCAGCTCACTCCCAGTTACCGAGTCAGCTCACTCGCAATTACCGAGTCAGCTCACTCCCGATTACCGAGTCAGCTCACTCCCGGTTACCGAATCAACTCACTCCCGGTTACCGAGTCAGCTCACTCCCATTTACCATGTCAGTTCACTGCCAATTACCGAGTCAGCTCACTCCCAGTTACCGAGTCAGCTCACTCCCAGTTACCAAGTTAGCTCACTCCCGGTTACGGAGTCAGCTCACACTCAGTTAGCGAGAAAGCTCATTCACGGTTGCCGAGTCAGCTCACTCCCGGTTACCGAGTCAGCTCACGCCCGTTTACCAAGTCAGTTCACTGCCAATTACCGAGTCAGCTCACCCCGGTGACAGAGTCAGCTCGCTCACAATTACCGAGTCAGCTCACTCCCAGTTACCGAGTCAGCTCACTCCCAGTTATCGAGTCAGCTCACTCCCAGTTTCCGAGTCAGCTCACTCCGAGTTTCCGAGTCATCTCACTCCCGGTTACTGAGTCAGGTCACTCCCAGTTTCCGAGTCAGCTCATTCCCGGTTACTGAGTCAGGTCACTCTCAATTACCAAGTCAGCTCCCTGCCAATTACTGAGTCAGCTCACTCCGAGTTTCCGAGTCAGCTCACTCCCGGTTACTGAGTCAGGTCACTCTCAATTACCGAGTCAGCTCCCTCCCAGTTACCGAGTCAGTTCACTCTCAGTTACCGAGTCAGCTCTCTCCCGATTACCAAGTCAGCTCAGTCCCGGTTACCGAGTCAGCTCACTCCCAGTTACCGAGTCAGCTCATTCCCAGTGACCGAGTCAGCTCACTCCCGTTTACCGAGTTAGCTCACTCCCGGTTTCATAGTCAGCTCAATCCCGGTTACCGAGTCAGCTCACTCTCAATTACCGACTCAGCTCACTCTCAGTTACCGAGTCAGTTCACTCCCAATTACCGAGTCAGGTCATCTCAGTTCCCGAGTCAGATCACCCCGGTTACTGAGTCAGCTCACTCTCAGTTCCCGAGTCAGATCACCCCGGTTACCGAGTCAGCACACTCTCAGTTAGCGAGTCAGCACACTCTCAGATACTGAGTCAGTTCACTCCCAATTACCGAGTCAGCTCACTCCCAGTTTCCGAGTCAGCTCATTCCCGATTACCAAGTCAGCTCAGTCCCGGTGACTGAGTCAACCCACTCCCAGTTACTGAGTCAGTTCACTCCCAGTTACCGAGTCAGCTCACTCACAATTACCGAGTCAGTTCACTCTCAGTTACCGAGTCAGCTCACTCACAATTACCGAGTCAGCTTACTCCCAGTTTACGAGTCAGCTCATTCCCGATTACCAAGTCAGCTCAGTCCCGGTTAGTGAGTCAACCCACTCCCGGTTACCGAGACAGCTCACTCCCGGTTACTGAGTCAGTTCACTCTCAGTTACCGAGTCAGCTCACTCCCGATTACCAAGTCAGCTCAGTCCCGGTTACTGAGTCAACCCACTCCCTGTTACCGCGTCAGCTCACTCCCAGTTACCGAGTCAGCTCACTCCCAGTTACCGAGTCAGTTCACTCCTAATTACCGAGTCAGCTCACTCCCAATTACCGAGTCAGCTCACTCCCGGTTACCGAGTCAGCTCACTCCCGGTTTCAGAGTCAGCTCACTCCCGGTTACCGAGTCAACTCACTCTCAATTACCGAGTCAGCACACTCTCAGATACCGAGTCAGCTCACTCCCAGTTACCGAGTCAGTTCACTCCCAATTACCGAGTCAGGTCACTCTCAGTTCCCGAGTCAATTCACTCCCAGTTACCGAGTCAGCTCACTTCCAGTTACCGAGTCAGTTCACTCCTAATTATCGAGTCGGCTCACTCCCGGTTACCGAGTCAGCTCACTCCCAGTTTCCGAGTCAGCTCACTCCGAGTTTCCGAGTCAGCTCACTCCCGGTTACTGAGTCTGGTCACTCCCAGTTTCCGAGTCAGCTCCTTGCCAATTACCGAGTCAGCTCACTCCGAGTTTCCGAGTCAGCTCACTCCCGGTTACGGAGTCAGTTCACTCTCAATTACCGAGTCAGCTCCCTCCCAGTTACCGAGTCAACTCACTCTCAGTTACCAAGTCAGCTCTCTCCCGATTACCAAGTCAGCTCAGTCCCGGTTACCGAGTCAGCTCACTCCCAGTTACCGAGTCAGCTCACTCCCAGTTACCGAGTCAGCTCACTCCCGGTTTCATAGTCAGCTCAATCCCGGTTACCGAGTCAGCTCACTCTCAATTACCGACTCAGCTCACTCTCAGTTACCGAGTCAGTTCACTCCCAATTACCGAGTCAGGTCATCTTAGTTCCCGAGTCAGATCAGCCCGGTTACTGAGTCAGCTCACTCTCAGTTCCCGAGTCAGATCACCCCGGTTACCGAGTCAGCACACTCTCAGTTAGCGAGTCAGTTCACTCTCAGTTACCGAGTCAGCTCACTCCCAATTACCGAGTCAGAACACTCCCGATTACCGAGCCAGCTCACTCCCGGTTACCGAGACAGTTCACTCCCAATTACCGAGTCAGCTCACTCCCAGTTACCGCGTCAGCTCACTCCCGGTTACCGAGTCACCTCACTCCCGGTTCCCGAGTCAGCTCACACCCGGTTACCGAGTCAGCTCACTCCCAGTTACCGAGTCAGCTCACTCGCAATTACCGAGTCAGCACACTCCCGGTTACCGAGTCAGCTCACTCCCAATTACCGAGACAGATCACCCCAGTTACCGAGATAGATCACCCCAGTTACTGAGTCAGCTCAATCCCATTTACCGAGTCAGCTCACTCTCAGTTACCGAGTCAGCTCACTCCCGATTACCGAGCCAGCTCACTCCCGGTTACCGAGTCAGCTCACTCCCGGTTACCGAGTCAGCTGAATCCCGGATACCGAGTCAGCTCACTCTCAGTTACCGAGGCAGCTCACTCCCAGTTACCGAGTCAAATCACTCCATGTTACCGATGACAGCCCACTTCCAGTTACAGAGTCAGCTCACTCTCAGTTACCGAGTCAGCTCACTCTCAGTTACCGAGTCAGCTCACTCCCAGTTACCGAATCAGCTCACTCCCCGTTACCGAGTCAGCTCACACCCGATTACCGAGCCAGCTCACTCCCGGTTACCGAGTCAGCTCACTCCCAATTATATAGTCAGCTCACTCCCGGTTACCGAGTCAGCTCACTCCCGGTTACCGAGTCAGCTGACTCTCAGTTACCGAGTCAGTTCACTCCCGGTTACCGAGTCGACTCACTCCCAGTTACTGAGTCAGCTCATTCCCAATTACCGAGTCAGCTCACCCCAGTTACCGAGTCAGCTCTCTCCCAGTTACCGAGTCAGCTCACTCCCGGTTACAGAGTCAGCTCACTCCCGGTTACCGAATCACCTCACTCCCTGTTACCGAGTCAGCTCACTCCCGGTTACGAAGTCAGCACACTCCCAATTACCGAGTCAGCACACTCCCAATTACCGAGTCAGCACACTCTCAATTAACGAGTCAGCTCACTCCCAATTACCGAGTCAGCTCACTCCCAATGACCGAGTCAGCTCACTCCCGGTTACAGAGTCAGCTCACTCCCGGTTACCGAATCACCTCACTCCCCGTTACCGAGTAAGCTCACTCCCAGTTACCGAGTCAGCATACTCCCAGTTTCCTAGTCTGCTCACTCCCGGTTACTGAGTCAGTTCACTCTCAGTTACCGAGTCAGCTCCCTGCCAATTACTGAGTCCGCTCACTCCCAGTTACCGAGTCAGCTCACTCCCAATTACCGAGTCAGCTCACTCCCGGTTACCGAGTCTGCTCACTCCATGTTACTGAGTAGGCTCACTGCCGGTTCCCGGGTCAGCTCACTCTATGTTACCGAGTCAGCTCACTCCCACTTACCGAGGCGGTTCACTCCCAGTTATCGAGTATGCTCCCTCCCGGTTATCGAGTCTGCTTCCTCCCGGTTACCGAGTCAGCTCACTCCATGTTACTGAGTAGGCTCACTGCCGGTTCCCGGGTCAGCTCACTCTATGTTACCGAGTCAGCTCACTCCCACTTACCGAGGCAGTTCACTCCCGATTACCGAGTCAGCTCACGTCCGTTTACCAAGTCAGTTCACTGCCAATTACCGAGTCAGCACACTCCCAATTACCGAGTCAGCACACTCTCAATTAAAGAGTCAGCTCACTCCCAATTACCGAGTCAGCTCACTCCCAATGACCGAGTCAGCTCACTCCCGGTTCCCGAGTCAGCTCACTCCCGGTTACAGAGTCAGCTCACTCCCACTTACCGAGGCAGTTCACTCCCTATTACCGAGTCAGCTCACGTCCGTTTACCAAGTCAGTTCACTGCCAATTACCGAGTCAGCTCACCCCGGTTACCGAGCCAGCTCGCTCACAATTACCGAGTCAGCTCACTCCCAGTTACCGAGTCAGCTCACTCCCGGTTACTGAGTCAGCTCACTCCCAATTACCAAGTCAGCTCACGCCTGTTTACCGAGTCAGTTCACTCCCAAATACCGAGTCAGCTCACCCCGGTTACCGAGTCAGACAACTCACAATGACCGAGTCAGCTCATTCACGGTTACCGAGTCGGCTCACTCCCAGTTACTGAGTCAGCTCACTCCCAATTACCAAGTCAGCTCACGCCTGTTTACCGAGTCAGTTCACTCCCAAATACCGAGTCAGCTCAACCCGGTTACCGAGTCAGACAACTCACAATGACCGAGTCAGCTCATTTACGGTTACCGAGTCAGCTCACTCCCGGTTACCGAGTCAGCTCACTCCCGTTTACCAAGTCAGTTCACTGCCAATTGCCGAGTCAGCTCACCCCGGTCCCCGAGTCAGCTCGCTCACAATTACCGAGACAGCTCACTGCCAGTTACCGAGTCAGCTCACTCCCAGTTACCGAGTTAGCTCACTCCCGATTACGGAGTCAGCTCACACTCAGTTACCGAGAAAGCTCATTCACGGTTGCCGAGTCAGTTCACTCCCAGTTACCGAGTCAGCTCACGCCCGTTTACCAAGTCAGTTCACTGCCAATTACCGAGTCAGCTCACCCCGGTGACCGAGTCAGCTCGCTCACAATTACCGAGTCAGCTCACTGCCGGTTACCGAGTGAGCTCATTCCCAGTTACCGAGTCAGCTCTGTCCCGGTTACTGAGTCAACGCACTCCCGGTTACCGAGTCAGCTCACTCCCAGTTACCGAGTCAGCTCACTCCCAGTTACCGAGTCAGCTCACTCCCAGGTACCGAGTCAGTTCACTCCTAATTATCGAGTCAGCTCACTCCCAATTAACGAGTCAGCTCACTCCCGGTTACCGAGTCAGCTCACTCCCAGTTACCGAGTCAGCTCACTCCCAGTTACCGAGTCAGCTCACTCCCAGGTACCGAGTCAGTTCACTCCTAATTATCGAGTCAGCTCACTCCCAATTAACGAGTCAGCTCACTCCTGTTTCCTGAGTCAGCTTACTCCCAGTTTCCGAGTCAGCTCCCTGCCAATTACCGAGTCAGTTCACTCTCAGTTTCCGAGTCAGCTCACTCCCGATTACCAAATCAGCTCAGTCCCGGATACTGAGTCAACCCACTCCCAATTACCGAGTCAGCTCACTCCCAGTTTCCGAGTCAGCTCACTCCCAGTTACTGAGTCAGGTCACTCTCAGTTACCGAGTCAGCTCACTCCCAGTTACCGAGTCAGCTCACTCACGATTACCGAGTAAGCTTACTCCCAGTTTCCAAGTCAGCTCAGTCCCGGTTACTGAGTCAACCCACTCCCAGTTACCGAGTCACCTCACTCCCTGTTACCGAGTCAGCTCACTCCCGGTTACGAAGTCAGCTCACTCCCAGTTACAGAGTCAGCACACTCCCAATTACCGAGTCAGCACACTCTCAATTAACGAGTCTGCTCACTCCCAATTACCGAGTCTGCTCACTCCCAATGACCGAGTCAGCTCACTCCCGGTTCCCGAGTCAGCTCACTCCCGGTTACTGAGTCAGCTCACTCCCGGTTACCGAATCACCTCACTCCCCGTTACCGAGTAAGCTCACTCCCAGTTACCGAGTCAGCATACTCCCAGTTTCCGAGTCTGCTCACTCCCGGTTACTGAGTCAGTTCACTCTCAGTTACCGAGTCAGCTCCCTGCCAATTACTGAGTCAGCTCACTCCCAGTTACCGAGTCAGCTCACTCCCAATTACCGAGTCAGCTCACTCCCGGTTATCGAGTCTGCTCCCTCCCGGTTACCGAGTCAGCTCACTCCATGTTACTGAGTAGGCTCACTGCCGGTTCCCGGGTCAGCTCACTCTATGTTACCGAGTCAGCTCACTCCCACTTACCGAGGCAGTTCACTCCCGATTACCGAGTCAGCTCACGTCCGTTTACCAAGTCAGTTCACTGCGAATTACCGAGTCAGCTCACCCCGGTTACCGAGCCATCTCGCTCACAATTACCGAGTCAGCTCACTCCCAGTTACCGAGTCAGCTCACTCCCGGTTACTGAGCCAGCTCACTCCCAATTACCAAGTCAGCTCACGCCTGTTTACCGAGTCAGTTCACTTCCAAATACCGAGTCAGCTCACCCCGGTTACCGAGTCAGACAACTCACAATGACCGAGTCAGCTCATTCACGGTTACCGAGTCGGCTCACTCCCAGTTACTGAGTCAGCTCACTCCCAATTACCAAGTCAGCTCACGCCTGTTTACCGAGTCAGTTCACTCCCAAATACCGAGTCAGCTCAACCCGGTTACCGAGTCAGACAACTCACAATGACCGAGTCAGTTCATTCACGGTTACCGAGTCGGCTCACTCCCAGTTACCGAGTCAGCTCACACCCGGTTACCGAGACAGTTCACTCCCAATTATCAAGTCAGCTTACGCCCGTTTACCGAGTCAGCTCACCCCGGTTACCGAGTCAGATTACTCACAGTTACCGAGTCAGCTCATTCACGGTTACCGAGTCAGCTCACTCCCTGTTACCGAGTCAGCTCACTCCCGTTTACCATGTCAGTTCACTGCCAATTACCGATTCTGCTCACTCCCAGTTACCGAGTCAGCTCACTCCCAGTTCCCGAGTTAGCTCACTCCCGGTTACGGAGTCAGCTCACACTCAGTTAGCGAGAAAGCTCATTCACGGTTGCCGAGTCAGCTCACTCCCGGTTTCCAAGTCAGCTCACACTCAGTTACCGAGTCTGCTCACTTCCAGTTACCGAGTCAGCTCACTCCCAGTTACCGAGTCAGACAACTCACAATGACCGAGTCAGCTCATTCACGGTTACCGAGCCAGCTCGCTCACAATTACCAAGTCAGCTCACTCCCAGTTACCGAGTCGGCTCACTCCCAGTTACTGAGTCAGCTCACTCCCAATTACCAAGTCAGCTCACGCCTGTTTACCGAGTCAGTTCACTCCCAAATACCGAGTCAGCTCAACCCGGTTACCGAGTCAGACAACTCACAATGACCGAGTCAGTTCATTCACGGTTACCGAGTCAGCTCACACCCGGTTACCGAGACAGTTCACTCCCAATTATCAAGTCAGCTCACTCCCGGTTACCGAGTCAGCTCATTCACGGTTACCGAGTCAGCTCACTCCCGGTTACCGAGTCAGCTCACTCCCGTTTACCAAGTCAGTTCACTGCCAATTGCCGAGTCAGCTCACCCCGGTCCCCGAGTCAGCTCGCTCACAATTACCGAGACAGCTCACTGCCAGTTACCGAGTCAGCTCACTCCCAGTTACCGAGTTAGCTCACTCCCGATTACGGAGTCAGCTCACACTCAGTTACCGAGAAAGCTCATTCACGGTTGCCGAGTCAGTTCACTCCCAGTTACCGAGTCAGCTCACGCCCGTTTACCAAGTCAGTTCACTGCCAATTACCGAGTCAGCTCACCCCGGTGACCGAGTCAGCTCGCTCACAATTACCGAGTCAGCTCACTGCCGGTTACCGAGTGAGCTCATTCCCAGTTACCGAGTCAGCTCTGTCCCGGTTACTGAGTCAACGCACTCCCGGTTACCGAGTCAGTTCACTCTCAGTTACCGAGTCAGCTCACTCCCAGTTACCGAGTCAGCTCACTCCCAGTTACCGAGTCAGTTCACTCCTAATTATCGAGTCAGCTCACTCCCAATTAACGAGTCAGCTCACTCCTGTTTCCTGAGTCAGCTTACTCCCAGTTTCCGAGTCTGCTCACTCCCGATTACCGAGTCAGCTCCCTGCCAATTACCGAGTCAGTTCACTCTCAGTTTCCGAGTCAGCTCACTCCCGATTACCAAGTCAGCTCAGTCCCGGATACTGAGTCAACCCACTCCCAATTACCGAGTCAGCTCACTCCCAGTTTCCGAGTCAGCTCACTCCCAGTTACTGAGTCAGGTCACTCTCAGTTACCGAGTCAGCTCACTCCCAGTTACCGAGTCAGCTCACTCACAGTTTCCGAGTCAGCTCACTCCCAGTTACTGAGTCAGGTCACTCTCAGTTACCGAGTAAGCTTACTCCAAGTTTCCGAGTCAGCTCACTCCCGGTTACTGAGTCAGCTCACTCCCAGTTACCGAGTCAGCTCACTCACGATTACCGAGTAAGCTTACTCCCAGTTTACAAGTCAGCTCAGTCCCGGTTACTGAGTCAACCCACTCCCAGTTACCGAGTCACCTCACTCCCTGTTACCGAGTCAGCTCACTCCCGGTTACGAAGTCAGCTCACTCCCAGTTACAGAGTCAGCACACTCCCAATTACCGAGTCAGCACACTCTCAATTAACGAGTCAGCTCACTCCCAATTACCGAGTCTGCTCACTCCCAATGACCGAGTCAGCTTACTCCCGGTTCCCGAGTCAGCTCACTCCCGGTTACTGAGTCAGCTCACTCCCGGTTACCGAATCACCTCACTCCCCGTTACCGAGTAAGCTCACTCCCAGTTACCGAGTCAGCATACTCCCAGTTCCGAGTCTGCTCACTCC
Source organism: Scyliorhinus torazame (assembly GCF_047496885.1). Taxonomy (NCBI): domain Eukaryota; kingdom Metazoa; phylum Chordata; class Chondrichthyes; order Carcharhiniformes; family Scyliorhinidae; genus Scyliorhinus; species Scyliorhinus torazame. The sequence goes on from NW_027308264.1 coordinate 81,607, forward strand.
CGGTTACTGAGTCAGTTCACTCTCAGTTACCGAGTCAGCTCCCTGCCAATTACTGAGTCAGCTCACTCCCAGTTACCGAGTCAGCTCACTCCCAATTACCGAGTCAGCTCACTCCCGGTTATCGAGTCTGCTCCCTCCCGGTTACCGAGTCAGCTCACTCCATGTTACTGAGTAGGCTCACTGCCGGTTCCCGGGTCAGCTCACTCTATGTTACCGAGTCAGCTCACTCCCACTTACCGAGGCAGTTCACTCCCGATTACCGAGTCAGCTCACGTCCGTTTACCAAGTCAGTTCACTGCGAATTACCGAGTCAGCTCACCCCGGTTACCGAGCCAGCTCGCTCACAATTACCGAGTCAGCTCACTCCCAGTTACCGAGTCAGCTCACTCCCGGTTACTGAGCCAGCTCACTCCCAATTACCAAGTCAGCTCACGCCTGTTTACCGAGTCAGTTCACTCCCAAATACCGAGTCAGCTCACCCCGGTTACCGAGTCAGACAACTCACAATACCGAGTCAGCTCATTCACGGTTACCGAGTCGGCTCACTCCCAGTTACTGAGTCAGCTCACTCCCAATTACCAAGTCAGCTCACGCCTGTTTACCGAGTCAGTTCACTCCCAAATACCGAGTCAGCTCAACCCGGTTACCGAGTCAGACAACTCACAATGACCGAGTCAGTTCATTCACGGTTACCGAGTCGGCTCACTCCCAGTTACCGAGTCAGCTCACACCCGGTTACCGAGACAGTTCACTCCCAATTATCAAGTCAGCTTACGCCCGTTTACCGAGTTAGCTCACCCCGGTTACCGAGTCAGATTACTCACAGTTACCGAGTCAGCTCATTCACGGTTACCGAGTCAGCTCACTCCCTGTTACCGAGTCAGCTCACTCCCGTTTACCATGTCAGTTCACTGCCAATTACCGATTCTGCTCACTCCCAGTTACCGAGTCAGCTCACTCCCAGTTCCCGAGTCAGCTCACTCCCGGTTACGGAGTCAGCTCACACTCAGTTAGCGAGAAAGTTCATTCACGGTTGCCGAGTCAGCTCACTCCCGGTTTCCAAGTCAGCTCACACTCAGTTACCGAGTCTGCTCACTTCCAGTTACCGAGTCAGCTCACTCCCAGTTACCGAGTCAGACAACTCACAATGACCGAGTCAGCTCATTCACGGTTACCGAGCCAGCTCGCTCACAATTACCAAGTCAGCTCACTCCCAGTTACCGAGTCGGCTCACTCCCAGTTACTGAGTCAGCTCACTCCCAATTACCAAGTCAGCTCACGCCTGTTTACCGAGTCAGTTCACTCCCAAATACCGAGTCAGCTCAACCCGGTTACCGAGTCAGACAACTCACAATGACCGAGTCAGTTCATTCACGGTTACCGAGTCAGCTCACACCCGGTTACCGAGACAGTTCACTCCCAATTATCAAGTCAGCTCACTCCCGGTTACCGAGTCAGCTCATTCACGGTTACCGAGTCAGCTCACTCCCGGTTACCGAGTCAGCTCACTCCCGTTTACCAAGTCAGTTCACTGCCAATTGCCGAGTCAGCTCACCCCGGTCCCCGAGTCAGCTCGCTCACAATTACCGAGACAGCTCACTGCCAGTTACCGAGTCAGCTCACTCCCAGTTACCGAGTTAGCTCACTCCCGATTACGGAGACAGCTCACACTCAGTTACCGAGAAAGCTCATTCACGGTTGCCGAGTCAGTTCACTCCCAGTTACCGAGTCAGCTCACGCCCGTTTACCAAGTCAGTTCACTGCTAATTACCGAGTCAGCTCACCCCGGTGACCGAGTCAGCTCGCTCACATTTACCGAGTCAGCTCACTGCCGGTTACCGAGTGAGCTCATTCCCGGTTATCGAGTCAGCTCACTCCCAGTTACCGAGTCAGCTCACTCCCAGTTACCGAGTCAGCCCTGTCCCGGTTACTGAGTCAACGCACTCCCGGTTACCGAGTCAGTTCACTCCTAATTATCGAGTCAGCTCACTCCCAGTTACCGAGTCAGTTCACTCCTAATTATCGAGTCAGCTCACTCCCAATTAACGAGTCAGCTCACTCCTGTTTCCTGAGTCAGCTTACTCCCAGTTTCCGAGTCTGCTCACTCCCGATTACCGAGTCAGCTCCCTGCCAATTACCGAGTCAGTTCACTCTCAGTTTCCGAGTCAGCTCACTCCCAATTACCGAGTCAGCTCACTCCCAGTTTCCGAGTCAGCTCACTCCCAGTTACTGAGTCAGGTCACTCTCAGTTACCGAGTCAGCTCACTCCCAGTTACCGAGTCAGCTCACTCACGATTACCGAGTAAGCTTACTCCAAGTTTCCGAGTCAGCTCACTCCCGGTTACTGAGTCAGCTCACTCCCAGTTACCGAGTCAGCTCACTCACGATTACCGAGTAAGCTTACTCCCAGTTTCCAAGTCAGCTCAGTCCCGGTTCCCGAGTCAGCTCACTCCCAGTTACCGAGTCAGCTCACTCCCAGTTATCGAGTCAGTTCACTGCTAATTACTGAGTCAGCTCACTCCCAATTACCGAGTCAGCTCACTCCCGTTTACCGAGTTAGCTCACTCCCGGTTTCATAGTCAGCGCACACCCGGTTACCGAGTCAGCTCACTCTCAATTACCGACTCAGCTCACTCTCAGTTACCGAGTCAGTTCACTCCCAATTACCGAGTCAGGTCATCTCAGTTCCCGAGTCAGATCACCCCGGTTACCGAGTCAGCACACTCTCAGTTAGCGAGTCAGCACACTCTCAGATACCGAGTCAGTTCACTCCCAATTACCGAGTAAGCTCACTCCCGTTTCCCGAGTCAGCTTACTCCCAGTTTCCGAGTCAGCTCACTCACGGTTACTGAGTCAGTTCACTCTCAGTTACCGAGTCAGCTCCCTGCCAATTACCGAGTCAGTTCACTCTCAGTTACCGAGTCAGCTCCCTGCCAATTACCGAGTCAGTTCACTCTCAGTTACCGAGTCAGCTCACTCACAATTACCGAGTCAGCTTACTCCCAGTTTCCGAGTCAGCTCATTCCCGATTACCAAGTCAGCTCAGTTCCGGTTACTGAATCAACCCACTCCCGGTTAAGGAGTCAGCTCACTCCCAGTTACCGAGTCAGTTCACTCCCAGTTACCGAGTCAGCTCACTCACAATTACCGAGTCAGCTCACTCCCGGTTACTGAGTCAGTTCACTCTCAGTTACCGAGTCAGCTCCCTGCCAATTACCGAGTCAGCTCACACTCAGTTACCGAGTCAGCTCACTTCCAATTACCGAGTCAGCTCACTCCCGGTTATCGAGTCTGCTCCCTCCCGGTTACCGAGTCAGCTCACTCCATGTTACTGAGTAGGCTCACTGCCGGTTCCCGGGTCAGCTTACTCTATGTTACCGAGTCAGCTCACTCCCATTTACCGAGGCGGTTCACACCCGATTACCGAGTCAGCTCACGTCCGTTTACCAAGTCAGTTCACTGCCAATTACCGAGTCAACTCACCCCGATTACCGAGCCAGCTCGCTCACAATTACCAAGTCAGCTCACTCCCAGTTACCGAGTCAGCTCACTCCCGGTTACTGAGTCAGCTCACTCCCAATTACCAAGTCAGCTCACGCCTGTTTACTGAGTCAGTTCACTCCCAAATACCGAGTCAGCTCACCCCGGTTACCGAGTCAGATCACTCACAGTTACCGAGTCAGCACATTCACGGTTACCGAGTCAGCTCACTCCCGGTTACCGAGTCAGCTCACTCCCGTTTACCATGTCAGTTCACTGCCAATTACCGAGTCAGCTCACTCCCAGTTACCGAGTCAGCTCACTCCCAGTTACCGAGTTAGCTCACTCCCGGTTACGGAGTCAGCTCACACTCAGTTAGCGAGAAAGCTCATTCACGGTTGCCGAGTCAGCTCACTCCCGGTTACCGAGTCAGCTCACGCCCGTTTACCAAGTCAGTTCACTGCCAATTACCGAGTCAGCTCACCCCGGTGACCGAGTCAGCTCGCTCACAATTACCGAGTCAGCTCACTCCCAGTTACCGAGTCAGCTCACTCCCACTTATCGAGTCAGCTCACTCCCAGTTTCCGAGTCAGCTCACTCCGAGTTTCCGAGTCAGCTCACTCCCGGTTACTGAGTCAGGTCACTCCCAGTTTCCGAGTCAGCTCATTTCCGGTTACTGAGTCAGGTCACTCTCAATTACCGAGTCAGCTCCCTGCCAATTACCGAGTCAGCTCACACCCAGTTACCGAGTCAGCTCACTTCCAATTACCGAGTCAGCTCACTCCCGGTTATCGAGTCTGCTCCCTCCCGGTTACCGAGCCAGCTCACTCCATGTTACTGAGTAGGCTCACTGCCGGTTCCCGGGTCAGCTTACTCTATGTTACCGAGTCAGCTCACTCCCATTTACCGAGGCGGTTCACACCCGATTACCGAGTCAGCTCACGTCCGTTTTCCAAGTCAGTTCACTGCCAATTACCGAGTCAGCTCACCCCGGTTACCGAGCCAGCTCGCTCACAATTACCAAGTCAGCTCACTCCCAGTTCCCGAGTCAGCTCACTCCCGGTTACTGAGTCAGCTCACTCCCAATTACCAAGTCAGCTCACGCCTGTTTACTGAGTCAGTTCACTCCCAAATACCAAGTCAGCTCACCCCGGTTACCGAGTCAGACAACTCACAATTACCGAGTCAGCTCATTCACGGTTACCGAGTCGGCTCACTCCCAGTTACCGAGTCAGCTCACACCCGGTTACCGAGACAGTTCACTCCCAATTATCAAGTCAGCTTACGCCCGTTTACCGAGTCAGCTCACCCCGGTTACCGAGTCAGATCACTCACAGTTACCGAGTCAGCTCATTCACGGTTACCGAGTCAGCTCACTCCCGGTTACCGAGTCAGCTCACTCCCGTTTACCATGTCAGTTCACTGCCAATTACCGAGTCAGCTCACTCCCAGTTACCGAGTCAGCTCACTCCCAGTTACCGAGTTAGCTCACTCCCGGTTACGGAGTCAGCTCACACTCAGTTAGCGAGAAAGCTCATTCACGGTTGCCGAGTCAGCTCACTCCCGGTTACCGAGTCAGCTCACGCCCGTTTACCAAGTCAGTTCACTGCCAATTACCGAGTCAGCTCACTCCCAGTTACCGAGTCAGCTCACTCCCAGTTATCGAGTCAGCTCACTCCCAGTTACCGAGTCAGCTCACTCCGAGTTTGCGCGTAAGCTCACTCCCGGTTACTGAGTCAGGTCACTCCCAGTTTCCGAGTCAGCTCATTCCCGGTTACTGAGTCAGGTCACTCTCAATTACCGAGTCAGCTCCCTGCCAATTACCGAGTCAGCTCACTCCGAGTTTCCGAGTCAGCTCACTCCCGGTTACTGAGTCAGGTCACTCTCAATTACCGAGTCAGCTCCCTCCCAGTTACCGAGTCAGTTCACTCTCAGTTACCGAGTCAGCTCTCTCCCGATTACCAAGTCAGGTCAGTCCCGGTTACCGAGTCAGCTCACTCACAGTTACCGAGTCAGCTCACTCCCAGTTACCGAGTCAGCTCACTCCCGTTTACCGAGTTAGCTCACTCCCGGTTTCATAGTCAGCTCAATCCCGGTTACCGAGTCAGCTCACTCTCAATTACCGACTCAGCTCACTCTCAGTTACCGAGTCAGTTCACTCCCAATTACCGAGTCAGGTCATCTCAGTTCCCGAGTCAGATCACCCCGGTTACTGAGTCAGCTCACTCTCAGTTCCCGAGTCAGATCACCCCGGTTACCGAGTCAGCACACTCTCAGTTAGCGAGTCAGCACACTCTCAGATACTGAGTCAGTTCACTCCCAATTACCGAGTCAGCTCACTCACAATTACCGAGTCAGCTCAATCCCAGTTACCGAGTCAGCTCACTCACAATTACCGAGTCAGTTCACTCTCAGTTACCGAGTCAGCTCACTCACAATTACCGAGTCAGCTTACTCCCAGTTTCCGAGTCAGCTCATTCCCGATTACTATGTCAGCTCAGTCCCGGTTAGTGAGTCAACCCACTCCCGGTTACCGAGACAGCTCACTCCCGGTTACGGAGTCAGTTCACTCTCAGTTACCGAGTCAGCTCACTCCCGATTACCAAGTCAGCTCAGTCCCGGTTACTGAGTCAACCCACTACCGGTTACCGAGCCAGCTCACTCCCAGTTACCGAGTCAGCTCACTCCCAGTTACCGAGTCAGTTCACTCCTAATTACCGAGTCAGCTCACTCCCAATTACCGAGTCAGCTCACTCCCGGTTACCGAGTCAGCTCACTCCCGGTTTCAGAGTCAGCTCACTCCCGGTTACCGAGTCAACTCCCTCTCAATTACCGAGTCAGTTCACTCTCAGTTACCGAGTCAGCTCACTCACAATTACCGAGTCAGCTTACTCCCAGTTTCCGAGTCAGCTCATTCCCGATTACCAAGTCAACTCAGTCCCGGTTAGTGAGTCAACCCACTCCCGGTTACCGAGACAGCTCACTCCCGGTTAATGAGTCAGTTCACTCTCAGTTACCGAGTCAGCTCACTCCCGATTACCAAGTCAGCTCAGTCCCGGTTACTGAGTCAACCCACTACCGGTTACCGAGTCAGCTCACTCCCAGTTACCGAGTCAGCTCACTCCCAGTTACCGAGTCAGTTCACTCCCAATTACCGAGTCAGCTCACTCCCGTTTCCCGAGTCAGCTTACTCCCAGTTTCCGAGTCAGCTCACTCCCGGTTACTGAGTCAGTTCACTCTCAGTTACCGAGTCAGCTCCCTGCCAATTACCGAGTCAGTTCACTCTCAGTTACCGAGTCAGCTCACTCACAATTACCGAGTCTGCTTACTCCCAGTTTCCGAGTCAGCTCATTCCCGATTACCAAGTCAGCTCAGTTCCGGTTACTGAGTCAACCCACTCCCGGTTAAGGAGTCAGCTCACTCCCAGTTACCGAGTCAGTTCACTCCCAGTTACCGAGTCAGCTCACTCACAATTACCGAGTCAGCTCACTCCCGGTTACTGAGTCAGTTCACTCCCAAATACCGAGTCAGCTCACCCCGGTTACCGAGTCAGACAACTCACAATTACCGAGTCAGCTCATTCACGGTTACCGAGTCGGCTCACTCCCAGTTACCGAGTCAGCTCACACCCGGTTACCGAGACAGTTCACTCCCAATTATCAAGTCAGCTTACGCCCGTTTACCGAGTCAGCTCACCCCGGTTACCGAGTCAGATCACTCACAGTTACCGAGTCAGCTCACTCCCGGTTACCGAGTCAGCTCACTCACAATTACCGAGTCAGCTCAATCCCAGTTACCGAGTCAGCTCACTCACAATTACCGAGTCAGTTCACTCTCAGTTACCGAGTCAGCTCACTCACAATTACCGAGTCAGCTTACTCCCAGTTTCCGAGTCAGCTCATTCCCGATTACCAAGTCAGCTCAGTCCCGGTTAGTGAGTCAACCCACTCCCGGTTACCGAGACAGCTCACTCCCGGTTACTGAGTCAGTTCACTCTCAGTTACCGAGTCAGCTAACTCCCGATTACCAAGTCAGCTCAGTCCCGGTTACTGAGTCAACCCACTACCGGTTACCGAGTCAGCTCACTCCCAGTTACCGAGTCAGCTCACTCCCAGTTACCGAGTCAGTTCACTCCTAATTACCGAGTCAACTCACTCTCAATTACCGAGTCAGCACACTCTCAGATACCGAGTCAGCTCACTCCCGGTTTCAGAGTCAGCTCACTCCCAATTACCGAGTCAGGTCACTCTCAGTTCCCGAGTCAGATCACACCGGTTACTGAGTCAGCTCACACTCAGTTCCCGAGTCAGATCACCCCGGTTACTGAGTCAGCTCACTCCCAATTACCGAGTCAGAACACTCCCGATTACCGAGCCAGCTCACTCCCGGTTACCGAGTCAGTTCACTCCCAATTACCGAGTCAGCTCACTCCCAGTTACCGCGTCAGCTCACTCCCAATTACCGAGTCACCTCACTCCCGGTTACCGAGTCAGCTCACACCCGGTTCCCGAGTCAGCTCACACCCGGTTACCAAGTCAGCTCACTCCCAGTTACCGAGTCAGCTCACTCCCAGTTACCGAGTCAGCTCACTCGCAATTACCGAGTCAGCACACTCCCAGTTACCGAGTCAGCTCACTCCCAATTACCGAGTCAGCCCACTCCCGGTTACCGAGTCAGCTCACTCCCAATTACCGAATCAACTCACTCCCAGTTACCGAGTCAGCTCACTCCCAATTACCGAGTCAGCCCACTCCCGGTTACCGAGTCAGCTCACTCCCAATTACCGAATCAACTCACTCCCGGTTACCGAGTCAGCTCACGCCCGTTTACCAAGTCAGTTCACTGCCAATTACCGAGTCAGCTCACTCCCAGTTACCGAGTCAGCTCACTCCCAGTTATCGAGTCAGCTCACTCCCAGTTTCCGAGTCAGCTCACTCCGAGTTTGCGCGTAAGCTCACTCCCGGTTACTGAGTCAGGTCACTCCCAGTTTCCGAGTCAGCTCATTCCCGGTTACTGAGTCAGGTCACTCTCAATTACCGAGTCAGCTCCCTGCCAATTACCGAGTCAGCTCACTCCGAGTTTCCGAGTCAGCTCACTCCCGGTTACTGAGTCAGGTCACTCTCAATTACCGAGTCAGCTCCCTCCCAGTTACCGAGTCAGTTCACTCTCAGTTACCGAGTCAGCTCTCTCCCGATTACCAAGTCAGGTCAGTCCCGGTTACCGAGTCAGCTCACTCACAGTTACCGAGTCAGCTCACTCCCAGTTGCCGAGTCAGCTCACTCCCGTTTACCGAGTTAGCTCACTCCCTGTTTCATAGTCAGCTCAATCCCGGTTACCGAGTCAGCTCACTCTCAATTACCGACTCAGCTCACTCTCAGTTACCGAGTCAGTTCACTCCCAATTACCGAGTCAGGTCATCTCAGTTCCCGAGTCAGATCACCCCGGTTACTGAGTCAGCTCACTCTCAGTTCCCGAGTCAGATCACCCCGGTTACTGAGTCAGCACACTCCCGGTTACCGAGTCAGTTCACTCCCAATTACCGAGTCAGCTCACTCCCAGTTACCGCGTCAGCTCACTCCCAATTACCGAGTCAGCTCACTCCCGGTTACCGAGTCAGCTCACACCCGGTTCCCGAGTCAGCTCACTCCCGGTTACCGAGTCAGCTCACACCCGGTTCCCGAGTCAGCTCACACCCGGTTACCAAGTCAGTTCACTCCCAATTACCGAGTCAGCTCACTCCCAATTACCGAGTCAGCACACTCTCAGTTACCGAGTCAGATTACCCGGTTACCGAGTCAGCTCACTCCCAATTACCAAGTCAGCTCACTCTCAGGTACCGAGACAGATCACCCTCGTTACCGACTCACCTGTCTCCCAGTTACCGCGTCAGCTCACTCCAAATTACCGAATCAGCTCACTCCCGGTTCCCGAGTCAGCTCACACCCGGTTCCCGAGTCAGCTCACTCCCAGTTAGCGAGTCAGCTCACTCGCAATTACTGAGCCAGCTCACCCCCGGTTACAGAGTCAGCTCACTCCCGGTTACCGAGTCTGCTCACTCCCAGTTACCGAGTCAGTTCACTCCCAATTACCGAGTCAGATCGCTCCCAATTACCGAGTCTGCTCACTCCCGATTACCGAGTCTGCTCACTCCCGATTACCGAGTCTGCTTACTCCCGGTTACCGAGTCAGCTCACTCCCAATTACCGAGCCAGCTCACTCCCGGTTCCCATGTCAGCTCAATCCCGGTTACCGAGTCTGCTCACTCCCAGTTACCGAGTCAGCTCACTCGCGGTTACCGAGTCTGCTCACTCCCAGTTACCGAGTCAGCTGACTCCCAATTACCGAGTCTGCTCACTCCCGGTTACCGAGTCAGCTCAATCCCAGTTACCGAGTCAGCTCACTCCCGGTTTCAGAGTCAGCTCACTCCCAATTACCGAGTCAGGTCACTCTCAGTTCCCGAGTCAGATCACACCGGTTACTGAGTCAGCTCACACTCAGTTCCCGAGTCAGATCACCCCGGTTACTGAGTCAGCTCACTCCCAATTACCGAGTCAGAACACTCCCGATTACCGAGCCAGCTCACTCCCGGTTACCGAGTCAGTTCACTCCCAATTACCGAGTCAGCTCACTCCCAGTTACCGCGTCAGCTCACTCCCAATTACCGAGTCACCTCACTCCCGGTTACCGAGTCAGCTCACACCCGGTCCCCGAGTCAGCTCACACCCGGTTACCAAGTCAGCTCACTCCCAGTTACCGAGTCAGCTCACTCCCAGTTACCGAGTCAGCTCACTCGCAATTACCGAGTCAGCACACTCCCAGTTACCGAGTCAGCTCACTCCCAATTACCGAGTCAGCCCACTCCCGGTTACCGAGTCAGCTCACTCCCAATTACCGAATCAACTCACTCCCAGTTACCGAGTCAGCTCACTCCCAATTACCGAGTCAGCCCACTCCCGGTTACCGAGTCAGCTCACTCCCAATTACCGAATCAACTCACTCCCGGTTACCGAGTCAGCTCACGCCCGTTTACCAAGTCAGTTCACTGCCAATTACCGAGTCAGCTCACTCCCAGTTACCGAGTCAGCTCACTCCCAGTTATCGAGTCAGCTCACTCCCAGTTTCCGAGTCAGCTCACTCCGAGTTTGCGCGTAAGCTCACTCCCGGTTACTGAGTCAGGTCACTCCCAGTTTCCGAGTCAGCTCATTCCCGGTTACTGAGTCAGGTCACTCTCAATTACCGAGTCAGCTCCCTGCCAATTACCGAGTCAGCTCACTCCGAGTTTCCGAGTCAGCTCACTCCCGGTTACTGAGTCAGGTCACTCTCAATTACCGAGTCAGCTCCCTCCCAGTTACCGAGTCAGTTCACTCTCAGTTACCGAGTCAGCTCTCTCCCGATTACCAAGTCAGGTCAGTCCCGGTTACCGAGTCAGCTCACTCACAGTTACCGAGTCAGCTCACTCCCAGTTGCCGAGTCAGCTCACTCCCGTTTACCGAGTTAGCTCACTCCCTGTTTCATAGTCAGCTCAATCCCGGTTACCGAGTCAGCTCACTCTCAATTACCGACTCAGCTCACTCTCAGTTACCGAGTCAGTTCACTCCCAATTACCGAGTCAGGTCATCTCAGTTCCCGAGTCAGATCACCCCGGTTACTGAGTCAGCTCACTCTCAGTTCCCGAGTCAGATCACCCCGGTTACTGAGTCAGCACACTCCCGGTTACCGAGTCAGTTCACTCCCAATTACCGAGTCAGCTCACTCCCAGTTACCGCGTCAGCTCACTCCCAATTACCGAGTCAGCTCACTCCCGGTTACCGAGTCAGCTCACACCCGGTTCCCGAGTCAGCTCACTCCCGGTTACCGAGTCAGCTCACACCCGGTTCCCGAGTCAGCTCACACCCGGTTACCAAGTCAGTTCACTCCCAATTACCGAGTCAGCTCACTCCCAATTACCGAGTCAGCACACTCTCAGTTACCGAGTCAGATTACCCGGTTACCGAGTCAGCTCACTCCCAATTACCAAGTCAGCTCACTCTCAGGTACCGAGACAGATCACCCTCGTTACCGACTCACCTGTCTCCCAGTTACCGCGTCAGCTCACTCCAAATTACCGAATCAGCTCACTCCCGGTTCCCGAGTCAGCTCACACCCGGTTCCCGAGTCAGCTCACTCCCAGTTAGCGAGTCAGCTCACTCGCAATTACTGAGCCAGCTCACCCCCGGTTACAGAGTCAGCTCACTCCCGGTTACCGAGTCTGCTCACTCCCAGTTACCGAGTCAGTTCACTCCCAATTACCGAGTCAGATCGCTCCCAATTACCGAGTCTGCTCACTCCCGATTACCGAGTCTGCTCACTCCCGATTACCGAGTCTGCTTACTCCCGGTTACCGAGTCAGCTCACTCCCAATTACCGAGCCAGCTCACTCCCGGTTCCCATGTCAGCTCAATCCCGGTTACCGAGTCTGCTCACTCCCAGTTACCGAGTCAGCTCACTCGCGGTTACCGAGTCTGCTCACTCCCAGTTACCGAGTCAGCTGACTCCCAATTACCGAGTCTGCTCACTCCCGGTTACCGAGTCAGCTCAATCCCAGTTACCGAGTCAGCTCACTCCCGGTTACCGAGTCAGCTGACTCCCAATTACCGAGTCAGTTCACTCCCGGTTACCGAGTCGACTCACTCCCTGTTACTGAGTCAGCTCATTCCCAATTACCGAGTCAGCTCACCCCAGTAACCGAGTCAGCTTTCTCCCAGTTACCGAGTCAGCTCACTCCCAATTACCGAGTCAGCTGACTCCCAATTATCGAGTCTGCTCACTCCCGGTTACCGAATCACCTCACTCCCAGTTCATGAGTCAGTTCACTCCCGGTTACCGAGTCAGCTCACTCCCGGTTCCCGAGTCAGATCACTCCACGTTGCCGAGTCAACTCACTCCCGGTTGCCGAGTCAGCTCACTCTCAATTACTGAGTCAGCTCACTCCCGGTTACCGAGTCAGCTGACACTCAGTTGCCGGGTCAGCTCACTCTCAATTACCGAGTCAGCTCACTCCCGGTTACCGAGTCAGCTCACACCCGGTTACCGAGTCAGCTCACTCCCGGTTTCCAAGTCAGCTCACACTCAGTTACCGAGTCTGCTCACTCCCGGATCCCGAGTCAGCTCACTCCCGGTTTCCGAGTCAGCTCACTCCCAATTACCGAGTCAGAACAATCCCGATTACCGTGCCAGCTCACTCCCGGTTTCCGAGTCAGTTCACTCCCAATTACCGAGTCAGCTCACTCCCAGTTACCGCGTCAGCTCACTCCCAATTACCGAGTCGACTCACTCCCAGTTACTGAGTCAGCTCATTCCCAATTACCGAGTCAGCTCACCACAGTTACCGAGTCAGCTCTCTCCCAGTTACCGAGTCAGCTCACTCCCGGTTCCCGAGTCAGCTCACTCCCGGTTACCGAATGACCTCACTCCCCGTTACCGAGTCAGCTCACTCCCGGTTACCAAGTCAGCTCACTCCCAGTTACCGAGTCAGCTCACTCCCAGTTACCGAGTCAGCTCACTCGCAATTACCGAGTCAGCACACTCCCAGTTACCGAGTCAGCTCACTCCCAATTACCGAGTCAGCTCACTCCCGGTTACCAAGTCAGCTCACTCCCAGTTACCGAGTCAGCCCACTCCCGGTTACCGAGTCAGCTCACTCCCAATTACCGAATCAACTCACTCCCAGTTACCGAGTCAGCTCACTCCCAATTACCGAGTCAGCTCACTCCCGGTTACCGAGTCAGTTCACTCCCAATTACCGAGTCAGCTCACTCCCAGTTACCGCGTCAGCTCACTCCCAATTACCGAGTCGGCTCACCCCGGTTACCGAGCCAGCTCGCTCACAATTACCAAGTCAGCTCACTCCCAGTTCCCGAGTCAGCTCACTCCCGGTTACTGAGTCAGCTCACTCCCAATTACCAAGTCAGCTCACGCCTGTTTACTGAGTCAGTTCACTCCCAAATACCAAGTCAGCTCACCCCGGTTACCGAGTCAGACAACTCACAATTACCGAGTCAGCTCATTCACGGTTACCGAGTCGGCTCACTCCCAGTTACCGAGTCAGCTCACACCCGGTTACCGAGACAGTTCACTCCCAATTATCAAGTCAGCTTACGCCCGTTTACCGAGTCAGCTCACCCCGGTTACCGAGTCAGATCACTCACAGTTACCGAGTCAGCTCATTCACGGTTACCGAGTCAGCTCACTCCCGGTTACCGAGTCAGCTCACTCCCGTTTACCATGTCAGTTCACTGCCAATTACCGAGTCAGCTCACTCCCAGTTACCGAGTCAGCTCACTCCCAGTTACCGAGTTAGCTCACTCCCGGTTACGGAGTCAGGTCACACTCAGTTAGCGAGAAAGCTCATTCACGGTTGCCGAGTCAGCTCACTCCCGGTTACCGAGTCAGCTCACGCCCGTTTACCAAGTCAGTTCACTGCCAATTACCGAGTCAGCTCACTCCCAGTTACCGAGTCAGCTCACTCCCAGTTATCGAGTCAGCTCACTCCCAGTTTCCGAGTCAGCTCACTCCGAGTTTGCGCGTAAGCTCACTCCCGGTTACTGAGTCAGGTCACTCCCAGTTTCCGAGTCAGCTCATTCCCGGTTACTGAGTCAGGTCACTCTCAATTACCGAGTCAGCTCCCTGCCAATTACCGAGTCAGCTCACTCCGAGTTTCCGAGTCAGCTCACTCCCGGTTACTGAGTCAGGTCACTCTCAATTACCGAGTCAGCTCCCTCCCAGTTACCGAGTCAGTTCACTCTCAGTTACCGAATCAGCTCTCTCCCGATTACCAAGTCAGTTCAGTCCCGGTTACCGAGTCAGCTCACTCACAGTTACCGAGTCAGCTCACTCCCAGTTACCGAGTCAGCTCACTCCCGTTTACCGAGTTAGCTCACTCCCGGTTTCATAGTCAGCTCAATCCCGGTTACCGAGTCAGCTCACTCTCAATTACCGACTCAGCTCACTCCCGGTTACCGAGTCGACTCACTCCCAGTTACTGAGTCAGCTCATTCCCAATTACCGAGTCAGCTCACCCCAGTAACCGAGTCAGCTTTCTCCCAGTTACCGAGTCAGCTCACTCCCAATTACCGAGTCAGCTGACTCCCAATTATCGAGTCTGCTCACTCCCGGTTACCGAATCACCTCACTCCCAGTTCATGAGTCAGTTCACTCCCGGTTACCGAGTCAGCTCACTCCCGGTTCCCGAGTCAGATCACTCCACGTTGCCGAGTCAACTCACTCCCGGTTGCCGAGTCAGCTCACTCTCAATTACTGAGTCAGCTCACTCCCGGTTACCGAGTCAGCTGACACTCAGTTGCCGGGTCAGCTCACTCTCAATTACCGAGTCAGCTCACTCCCGGTTACCGAGTCAGCTCACACCCGGTTACCGAGTCAGCTCACTCCCGGTTTCCAAGTCAGCTCACACTCAGTTACCGAGTCTGCTCACTCCCGGATCCCGAGTCAGCTCACTCCCGGTTTCCGAGTCAGCTCACTCCCAATTACCGAGTCAGAACAATCCCGATTACCGTGCCAGCTCACTCCCGGTTTCCGAGTCAGTTCACTCCCAATTACCGAGTCAGCTCACTCCCAGTTACCGCGTCAGCTCACTCCCAATTACCGAGTCGACTCACTCCCAGTTACTGAGTCAGCTCATTCCCAATTACCGAGTCAGCTCACCACAGTTACCGAGTCAGCTCTCTCCCAGTTACCGAGTCAGCTCACTCCCGGTTCCCGAGTCAGCTCACTCCCGGTTACCGAATGACCTCACTCCCCGTTACCGAGTCAGCTCACTCCCGGTTACCAAGTCAGCTCACTCCCAGTTACCGAGTCAGCTCACTCCCAGTTACCGAGTCAGCTCACTCGCAATTACCGAGTCAGCACACTCCCAGTTACCGAGTCAGCTCACTCCCAATTACCGAGTCAGCCCACTCCCGGTTACCGAGTCAGCTCACTCCCAATTACCGAATCAACTCACTCCCAGTTACCGAGTCAGCTCACTCCCAATTACCGAGTCAGCTCACTCCCGGTTACCGAGTCAGTTCACTCCCAATTACCGAGTCAGCTCACTCCCAGTTACCGCGTCAGCTCACTCCCAATTACCGAGTCGGCTCACCCCGGTTACCGAGCCAGCTCGCTCACAATTACCAAGTCAGCTCACTCCCAGTTCCCGAGTCAGCTCACTCCCGGTTACTGAGTCAGCTCACTCCCAATTACCAAGTCAGCTCACGCCTGTTTACTGAGTCAGTTCACTCCCAAATACCAAGTCAGCTCACCCCGGTTACCGAGTCAGACAACTCACAATTACCGAGTCAGCTCATTCACGGTTACCGAGTCGGCTCACTCCCAGTTACCGAGTCAGCTCACACCCGGTTACCGAGACAGTTCACTCCCAATTATCAAGTCAGCTTACGCCCGTTTACCGAGTCAGCTCACCCCGGTTACCGAGTCAGATCACTCACAGTTACCGAGTCAGCTCATTCACGGTTACCGAGTCAGCTCACTCCCGGTTACCGAGTCAGCTCACTCCCGTTTACCATGTCAGTTCACTGCCAATTACCGAGTCAGCTCACTCCCAGTTACCGAGTCAGCTCACTCCCAGTTACCGAGTTAGCTCACTCCCGGTTACGGAGTCAGGTCACACTCAGTTAGCGAGAAAGCTCATTCACGGTTGCCGAGTCAGCTCACTCCCGGTTACCGAGTCAGCTCACGCCCGTTTACCAAGTCAGTTCACTGCCAATTACCGAGTCAGCTCACTCCCAGTTACCGAGTCAGCTCACTCCCAGTTATCGAGTCAGCTCACTCCCAGTTTCCGAGTCAGCTCACTCCGAGTTTGCGCGTAAGCTCACTCCCGGTTACTGAGTCAGGTCACTCCCAGTTTCCGAGTCAGCTCATTCCCGGTTACTGAGTCAGGTCACTCTCAATTACCGAGTCAGCTCCCTGCCAATTACCGAGTCAGCTCACTCCGAGTTTCCGAGTCAGCTCACTCCCGGTTACTGAGTCAGGTCACTCTCAATTACCGAGTCAGCTCCCTCCCAGTTACCGAGTCAGTTCACTCTCAGTTACCGAGTCAGCTCTCTCCCGATTACCAAGTCAGGTCAGTCCCGGTTACCGAGTCAGCTCACTCACAGTTACCGAGTCAGCTCACTCCCAGTTACCGAGTCAGCTCACTCCCGTTTACCGAGTTAGCTCACTCCCGGTTTCATAGTCAGCTCAATCCCGGTTACCGAGTCAGCTCACTCTCAATTACCGACTCAGCTCACTCTCAGTTACCGAGTCAGTTCACTCCCAATTACCGAGTCAGGTCATCTCAGTTCCCGAGTCAGATCACCCCGGTTACTGAGTCAGCTCACTCTCAGTTCCCGAGTCAGATCACCCCGGTTACTGAGTCAGCACACTCCCGGTTACCGAGTCAGTTCACTCCCAATTACCGAGTCAGCTCACTCCCAGTTACCGCGTCAGCTCACTCCCAATTACCGAGTCAGCTCACTCCCGGTTACCGAGTCAGCTCACACCCGGTTCCCGAGTCAGCTCACTCCCGGTTACCGAGTCAGCTCACACCCGGTTCCCGAGTCAGCTCACACCCGGTTACCAAGTCAGTTCACTCCCAATTACCGAGTCAGCTCACTCCCAATTACCGAGTCAGCACACTCTCAGTTACCGAGTCAGATTACCCGGTTACCGAGTCAGCTCACTCCCAATTACCAAGTCAGCTCACTCTCAGGTACCGAGACAGATCACCCTCGTTACCGACTCACCTGTCTCCCAGTTACCGCGTCAGCTCACTCCAAATTACCGAATCAGCTCACTCCCGGTTCCCGAGTCAGCTCACACCCGGTTCCCGAGTCAGCTCACTCCCAGTTAGCGAGTCAGCTCACTCGCAATTACTGAGCCAGCTCACCCCCGGTTACAGAGTCAGCTCACTCCCGGTTACCGAGTCTGCTCACTCCCAGTTACCGAGTCAGTTCACTCCCAATTACCGAGTCAGATCGCTCCCAATTACCAAGTCTGCTCACTCCCGATTACCGAGTCTGCTCACTCCCGATTACCGAGTCTGCTTACTCCCGGTTACCGAGTCAGCTCACTCCCAATTACCGAGCCAGCTCACTCCCGGTTCCCATGTCAGCTCAATCCCGGTTACCGAGTCTGCTCACTCCCAGTTACCGAGTCAGCTCACTCGCGGTTACCGAGTCTGCTCACTCCCAGTTACCGAGTCAGCTGACTCCCAATTACCGAGTCTGCTCACTCCCGGTTACCGAGTCAGCTCAATCCCAGTTACCGAGTCAGCTCACTCCCGGTTACCGAGTCAGCTGACTCCCAATTACCGAGTCAGTTCACTCCCGGTTACCGAGTCGACTCACTCCCAGTTACTGAGTCAGCTCATTCCCAATTACCGAGTCAGCTCACCCCAGTAACCGAGTCAGCTTTCTCCCAGTTACCGAGTCAGCTCACTCCCAATTACCGAGTCAGCTGACTCCCAATTATCGAGTCTGCTCACTCCCGGTTACCGAATCACCTCACTCCCAGTTCATGAGTCAGTTCACTCCCGGTTACCGAGTCAGCTCACTCCCGGTTCCCGAGTCAGATCACTCCACGTTGCCGAGTCAACTCACTCCCGGTTGCCGAGTCAGCTCACTCTCAATTACTGAGTCAGCTCACTCCCGGTTACCGAGTCAGCTGACACTCAGTTGCCGGGTCAGCTCACTCTCAATTACCGAGTCAGCTCACTCCCGGTTACCGAGTCAGCTCACACCCGGTTACCGAGTCAGCTCACTCCCGGTTTCCAAGTCAGCTCACACTCAGTTACCGAGTCTGCTCACTCCCGGATCCCGAGTCAGCTCACTCCCGGTTTCCGAGTCAGCTCACTCCCAATTACCGAGTCAGAACAATCCCGATTACCGTGCCAGCTCACTCCCGGTTTCCGAGTCAGTTCACTCCCAATTACCGAGTCAGCTCACTCCCAGTTACCGCGTCAGCTCACTCCCAATTACCGAGTCGACTCACTCCCAGTTACTGAGTCAGCTCATTCCCAATTACCGAGTCAGCTCACCACAGTTACCGAGTCAGCTCTCTCCCAGTTACCGAGTCAGCTCACTCCCGGTTCCCGAGTCAGCTCACTCCCGGTTACCGAATGACCTCACTCCCCGTTACCGAGTCAGCTCACTCCCGGTTACCAAGTCAGCTCAATCCCAGTTACAGAGTCAGCACACTCCCAATTACCGAGTCAGCACACTCTCAATTAACGAGCCAGCTCACTCCCAATTAACGAGTCAGCTCAGTCCCGGTTACCGAGTCAGCTCACTCCCGGTTATCGGGTCAGCTCACTCCCAATTACCGAGTCAGCTCACTCCCGGTTACTGAGTCAGCTCACTCGCGGTTACCGAGTTAGCTCACTCCAAATTACCGAGTCAGTTCACTCCCGGTTACTGAGTGAGCCCACTCCCGGCTACCGAGTCAGCTCACTCCCGATTACCAAGCGAGCGAGCTCCCGATTACCGAGCCAGCTCACTCTCGGTTACCCAGTCATCTCACTCTCAGTTACTGAGTCAGCTCACTCTCAGGTACCGAGACAGATCACCCTCGTTACCGACTCAGCTCACTCTCAGTTACCGAGTCAGTTCACTCCCAATTACCGAGTCAGGTCACTCTCAGTTCCCGAGTCAGATCACTCCGGTTACTGAGTCAGCTCACTCTCAGTTCCCGAGTCAGATCACCCCGGTTACTGAGTCATCTCACTCTCAGTTACCGAGTCAGCACACTCTCAGTTAGCGAGTCAGCTCACTCCCAATTACCGAGTCAGCTGTCTCCCAGTTACCACGTCAGCTCACTCCCAATTACCGAGTCAGCTCACTCCCGGTTACCGAGTCAGCTCACTCCCGGTTCCCGAGTCAGCTCACTCCCGGTTCCCGAGTCAGCTCACACCCGGTTTCCGAGTCAGCTCACTCTCAGTTACCGAGTCAGCTCACTCCTAATTACCGAGTCAGATCGCTCCCAATTACCGAGTCAGCTCACTCCCGGTTACCGAGTCTGCTCACTCCCGATTACCGAGTCTACTCACTCCCGGTTACCGAGTCAGCTCACTCCCACTTACCGATCCAGCTCACTCCCGGTTCCCATGTCAGCTCAATCCCGGTTACCGAGTCTGCTCACTCCCAGTTACCGAGTCAGCTCACTCCCGGGTACCGAGTCAGCTCAATCCCGTTTACCGAGTCAGATCACTCCGGTTACCGAGTCAGCTCATTCCCGGTTACTGTGTCAGCTGACTCCCAATTACCGAGTCAGCTCACTCCCGGTTACCGATTCAGTTCATTCCCGGTTACTGAGTCAGCTGACTCCCAATTACCGAATCAGTTCACTCCCGGTTACCGAGTCGACTCACTCCCAGTTACTGAGTCAGCTCACTCCCTGTTACTGAGTCAGCTCACTCCCGGTTACCAAGTCGGCTCATTCCCAGTTACTGAGTCAGCTCACTCCCAATTACCGAGACAGATCACCCCAGTTACCGAGTCTGCTCACTCTCAGTTACCGAGACAGATCACCCCGGTTACTGAGTCAGCTCACTCCCGGTTACTCAGTCAACTCTCTGTTACCGAGTCAGTTCACTCCCAATTACCGAGTCAGCTCACTCTCAGTTACCGAGTCAGCTCACTCCCGGTTACCGAGTCAGCTCCCTCCCGGTTCCCGAGTCAGATCAATCCATGTTACCGATGACAGCCCACTTCCAGTTACCGAGTCAGCTCACTCTCGATTACCGAGTCAGCTCACTCCCGGTTACCGAGTCAGCTCACTCCCAATTACTTAGTCAGCTCACTCCCTGTTACAAAGTCAGCTCACTCCCGGTTACCGAGTCTGCTCACTCCCGATTACCGAGTCTGCTCACTCCCGATTACCGAGTCTGCTCACTCCCAATTACCGAGCCAGCTCACTCCCGGTTCCCATGTCAGCTCAATCCTGGTTCCCGAGTCTGCTCACTCCCAGTTACCGAGTCAGCTCACTCCCAGTTACCGAGTCAGCTCACTTCCGGGTACCGAGTCAGCTCAATCCCGTTTACCGAGTCAGCTCACTCCCGGTTACCGAGTCAGCTCACTCCCAATTACCGAGTCAGATCACTCCCGGTTACCGAGTCAGCTCATTCCCGGTTACTGTGTCAGCTGACTCCCAATTACCGAGTCAGCTCACTCCCGGTTACCGAGTCAGTTAATTCCCGGTTAATGAGTCAGCTGACTCCCAATTACCGAGTCAGTTCACTCCCGGTTACCGAGTCGACTCATTCCCAGTTACTGAGTCAGCTCATTCCCAATTACCGAGACAGATCACTCCAGTTACCGAGTCTGCTCACGCTCAGTTACCGAGACAGATCACCCCGGTTACTGAGTCAGCTCACTCCCGGTTACCGAGTCAGCTCACTCCCGGTTCCTGTGTCAGATCACTCCATGTTACCGATGACAGCCCACTTCCAGTTACCGAGTCAGCTCACTCTCAGTTACCGAGTCAGCTCACTCCCGATTACCGAGCCAGCTCACTCCCGGTTACCGAGTCAGCTCACTCCTGGTTCCCGAGTCTGATCACTCCATGTTACCGATGACAGCCAACTTCCAGTTACCGAGTCAGCTCACTCTCAGTTACCGAGTCAGCTCACTCCCGGTTACCGAGTCATCTCACTGTCGGTTACCGAGTCAGCTCACTGTCAGTTCCCGAGTCAGCTCACTCCCAATTACCGAGTCAGCTCACTCCCGGTTACTCAGTCAACTCTCTGTTACCGAGTCAGCTGTCTCCCAATTACCGAGTCAGCTCACTCCCGGTTACCGAGTCAGCTCATTCCCGGTTACTGAGTCAGCTGACTCACAATTACCTAGTTAGTACACTCCCGGTTACCGAGTCGACTCACTCCCAGTTACTGAGTCAGCTCACTCCCTGTTACTGAGTCAGCTCACTCCCGGTTACCAAGTCAGCTCAATCCCGGTTACCGAGTCAGATCACTCCCGGTTACTCAGCTCACTCCCGGTTACCGCATCAGCTCATTCCAGGTTACTGAGTCAGCTGACTCCCAATTACCGAGTCAGATCACCCCTGTTACCGAGTCAGCTCACTCTCAGTTACCGAGTCAGTTTACCCCGGTTACTGAGTCAGCTCACTCCCGGTTACTCAACTCTCTGTTACCATGTCAGTTCAGCCCCAATTACCGAGTCAGCTCACTCCCGGTTCCCGAGTCAGCTCACTCCCGATTACCGAGCCAGCTCACTCCTGGTTACCGAGTCAGCTCACTCCCGGTTCCCGAGTCAGCTCACTCCCGGTTACCGATGACAGCTCACTTCCACTTACCAAGTCAGCTCACTCTCAATTACCGAGTCAGCTCACTCCCGGTTACCGAGTCAGCTCACACTCAGTTACTGAGTCAGCTCACTCCCGGTTACCAAGTCAGCTCACTCCCGGTTACCAAGTCAGCTCACACTCAGTTACCGAGTCAGCTCACTTCCAGTTACCGAGTCAGCTCACTCTCAATTACCGAGTCAGCACACTCCCGGGTACCGAGTCGACTCAATCCCAGTTACTGGTTCAGCTCACTCCCATATACCGAGTCAATTCACTCTCAGTTACCGAGACAGATTACCCCGGTTACCGAGTCAGCTCACTCTCAGTGACCAAGTCGGCTCATTCCCAGTTACTGAGTCAGCTCATTCCCAATTACCCAGTCAGATCACCCCAGTTACCGAGTCAGCTCACCTTCAGTTACCGAGTCAGATCACTCCCGGTTACTCAGTCAACTCTCAGTTACCGAGTCAGATCACTCCCGGTTACTCAGTCAACTCTCAATTACCGAGTCAGCTCACTCTCAGTTATCAAGTCAGCTCACTTCCAATTACCGAGTCAGCTCACTCCCGGTTACCTAGTCAGCTCACACTCAGTTACTCAGTCAGCTCACTCCCGGTTCCCGAGTCAGCTCACTCCCGGTTACAGAGTCAGCACACTCTCAATTACCGAATCAGCTCACTCTCAGTTACCGAGTCAGCTCATTCCCCGTTACCGAGTCAGCTCACGCCCGGTTACTGAGTCAGCTCACTCCCAATTACCGAGTCAGCTCACTCCCAATTACCGAGTCAGCTCACTCCCGGTTACCGAGTCAACTCACTCCCAATTACCGAGTCAGATCACTCCCGGTTACCAAGTCAGCTCATTCGCGGTTACTGTGTCAGCTGACTCCCAATTACCGAGTCAGCTCACTCCCGGTTACAGAGTCAGTTAATTCCCGGTTAATGAGTCAGCTGACTCCCAATTACCGAGTCAGTTCACTCCCGGTTACCGAGTCGACTCACTCACAGTTACTGAGTCAGCTCACTCCCATATACCGAGTCGGCTGACTCCCGGTTACCGAGTCGGCTCATTCCCAGTTACTGAGTCAGCTCATTCCCAATTACCCAGTCAGATCACCCCAGTTACCGAGTCAGCTCACCTTCAGTTACCGAGTCAGATCACTCCCGGTTACTCAGTCAACTCTCAGTTACCGAGTCAGATCACTCCCGGTTTCTCAGTCAACTCTCAATTACCGAATCAACTCACTCCCAGTTACCGAGTCAGCTCACTCCCAATTACCGAGTCAGCTCACTCCCGGTTACCGAGTCAGTTCACTCCCAATTACCGAGTCAGCTCACTCCCAGTTACCGCGTCAGCTCACTCCCAATTACCGAGTCAGCTCACTCCCGGTTACCGAGTCAGCTCACACCCGGTTCCCGAGTCAGCTCACACCCGGTTACCAAGTCAGTTCACTCCCAATTACCGAGTCAGCTCACTCCCAATTACCGAGTCAGCACACTCTCAGTTACCGAGTCAGATTACCCGGTTACCGAGTCAGCTCACTCCCAATTACCAAGTCAGCTCACTCTCAGGTACCGAGACAGATCACCCTCGTTACCGACTCACGTGACTCCCAGTTACCGCGTCAGCTCACTCCAAATTACCGAATCAGCTCACTCCCGGTTCCCGAGTCAGCTCACACCCGGTTCCCGAGTCAGCTCACTCCCAGTTAGCGAGTCAGCTCACTCGCAATTACTGAGCCACCTCACCCCCGGTTACAGAGTCAGCTCACTCCCGGTTACCGAGTCTGCTCACTCCCAGTTACCGAGTCAGTTCACTCCCAATTACCGAGTCAGATCGCTCCCAATTACCGAGTCTGCTCACTCGCGATTACCGAGTCTGCTCACTCCCGATTACCGAGTCTGCTTACTCCCGGTTACCGAGTCAGCTCACTCCCAATTACCGAGCCAGCTCACTCCCGGTTCCCATGTCAGCTCAATCCCGGTTACCGAGTCTGCTCACTCCCAGTTACCGAGTCAGCTCACTCGCGGTTACCGAGTCTGCTCACTCCCAGTTACCGAGTCAGCTGACTCCCAATTACCGAGTCAGCAGACTCCCGGTTACCGAGTCAGCTCAATCCCAGTTACCGAGTCAGCTCACTCCCGGTTACCGAGTCAGCTGACTGCCAATTACCGAGTCAGTTCACTCCCGGTTACCGAGTCGACTCACTCCCAGTTACTGAGTCAGCTCATTCCCAATTACCGAGTCAGCTCACCCCAGTAACCGAGTCAGCTTTCTCCCAGTTACCGAGTCAGCTCACTCCCAATTACCGAGTCAGCTGACTCCCAATTACCGAGTCTGCTCACTCCCGGTTACCGAATCACCTCACTCCCAGTTCATGAGTCAGCTCACTCCCGGTTACCGAGTCAGCTGACTCCCAATTACCGCGTCAGTTCACTCCCGGTTACCGAGTCAGCTCACTCCCGGTTCCCGAGTCAGATCACTCCACGTTGCCGAGTCAACTCACTCCCGGTTGCCGAGTCAGCTCACTCTCAATTACTGAGTCAGCTCACTCCCGGTTACCGAGTCAGCTGACACTCAGTTGCCGGGTCAGCTCACTCTCAATTACCGAGTCAGCTCACTCCCGGTTACCGAGTCAGCTCACACCCAGTTACCGAGTCAGCTCACTCCCGGTTTCCAAGTCAGCTCACACTCAGTTACCGAGTCTGCTCACTTCCAGTTACCGAGTCAGCTCACTCCCGGTTCCCGAGTCAGCTCAGTCCCGGTTCCCGAGTCAGTTCACTCCCAATTACCGAGTCAGCTCACTCCCAGTTACCGCGTCAGCTCACTCCCAATTACCGAGTCGACTCACTCCCAGTTACTGAGTCAGCTCATTCCCAATTACCGAGTCAGCTCACCACAGTTACCGAGTCAGCTCTCTCCCAGTTACCGAGTCAGCTCACTCCCAATTACCGAGTCAGCTCACTCCCAGTTCCCGAGTCAGCTCACTCCCGGTTACAGAGTCAGCTCACTCCCGGTTACCGAATCACCTCACTCCCCGTTACCGAGTCAGCTCACTCCCGGTTACCAAGTCAGCTCAGTCCCAGTTACAGAGTCAGCACACTCCCAATTACCGAGTCAGCACACTCTCAATTAACGAGCCAGCTCACTCCCAATTAACGAGTCAGCTCAGTCCCGGTTACCGAGTCAGCTCACTCCCGGTTACCGAGTCAGCTCATTCCCGGTTATCGGGTCAGCTCACTCCCAATTACCGAGTCAGCTCACTCCCGGTTACTGAGTCAGCTCACTCCCGGTTACCGAGTTAGCTCACTCCAAATTACCGAGTCAGTTCACTCCCGGTTACTGAGTGAGCCCACTCCCGGCTACCGAGTCAGCTCACACCCGATTACCAAGCGAGCGAGCTCCCGATTACCGAGCCAGCTCACTCTCGGTTACCCAGTCATCTCACTCTCAGTTACTGAGTCAGCTCACTCTCAGGTACCGAGACAGATCACCCTCGTTACGGACTCAGCTCACTCTCAGTTACCGAGTCAGTTCACTCCCAATTACCGAGTCAGGTCACTCTCAGTTCCCGAGTCAGATCACTCCGGTTACTGAGTCAGCTCACTCTCAGTTCCCGAGTCAGATCACCCCGGTTACTGAGTCATCTCACTCTCAGTTACCGAGTCAGCACACTCTCAGTTAGCGAGTCAGCTCACTCCCAATTACCGAGTCAGCTGTCTCCCAGTTACCGCGTCAGCTCACTCCCAATTACCGAGTCAGCTCACTCCCGGTTACCGAGTCAGCTCACTCCCGGTTCCCGAGTCAGCTCACTCCCGGTTCCCGAGTCAGCTCACACCCGGTTTCCGAGTCAGCTCACTCTCAGTTACCGAGTCAGCTCACTCGCAATTACTGAGCCAGCTCACCCCCGGTTACCGAGTCAGCTCACTCCCGGTTACCGAGTCTGCTCACTCACAGTTACCGAGTCAGCTCACTCCCAATTACCGAGTCAGCACACTCCCGGGTACCGAGTCGACTCAATCCCAGTTACTGGTTCAGCTCACTCCCATATACCGAGTCAATTCACTCTCAGTTACCGAGACAGATTACCCCGGTTACCGAGTCAGCTCACTCTCAGTGACCAAGTCGGCTCATTCCCAGTTACTGAGTCAGCTCATTCCCAATTACCCAGTCAGATGACCCCAGTTACCGAGTCAGCTCCACTTCAGTTACCGAGTCAGATCACTCCCGGTTACTCAGTCAACTCTCAGTTACCGAGTCAGATCACTCCCGGTTACTCAGTCAACTCTCAATTACCGAGTCAGCTCACTCTCAGTTACCAAGTCAGCTCACTTCCAATTACCGAGTCAGCTCACTCCCGGTTACCTAGTCAGCTCACACTCAGTTACTCAGTCAGCTCACTCCCGGTTCCCGAGTCAGCTCACTCCCGGTTACAGAGTCAGCACACTCTCAATTACCGAATCAGCTCACTCTCAGTTACCGAGTCAGCTCATTCCCCGTTACCGAGTCAGCTCACGCCCGGTTACTGAGTCAGCTCACTCCCAATTACCGAGTCAGCTCACTCCCAATTACCGAGTCAGCTCACTCCCGGTTACCGAGTCAGCTCACTCCCAATTACCGAGTCAGATCACTCCCGGTTACCAAGTCAGCTCATTCGCGGTTACTGTGTCAGCTGACTCCCAATTACCGAGTCAGCTCACTCCCGGTTACAGAGTCAGTTAATTCCCGGTTAATGAGTCAGCTGACTCCCAATTACCGAGTCAGTTCACTCCCGGTTACCGAGTCGACTCACTCACAGTTACTGAGTCAGCTCACTCCCATATACCGAGTCGG
This sequence comes from Scyliorhinus torazame, assembly GCF_047496885.1. Taxonomy (NCBI): domain Eukaryota; kingdom Metazoa; phylum Chordata; class Chondrichthyes; order Carcharhiniformes; family Scyliorhinidae; genus Scyliorhinus; species Scyliorhinus torazame. Next base: position 108,253 of record NW_027308264.1, read on the forward strand.
CTCACTCCCGGTTACCGAGTCGGCTCATTCCCAGTTACTGAGTCAGCTCATTCCCAATTACCGAGACAGATCACCCCAGTTACCGAGTCTGCTCACTCTCAGTTACCGAGACAGATCACCCCGGTTACTGAGTCAGCTCACTCCCAGTTACTCAGTCAACTCTCTGTTACCGAGTCAGTTCACTCCCAATTACCGAGTCAGCTCACTCCCGGTTACCGAGTCAGCTCACTCCTCGTTCCCGAGTCAGATATCTCCATGTTACCGATGACAGCCCACTTCCAGTTACCGAGTCAGCTCACTCTCAGTTACCGAGTCAGCTCACTCCCGATTACCGAGCCAGCTCACTCCCGGTTACCGAGTCAGCTCACTCCTGGTTCCCGGGTCTGATCACTCCATGTTACCGATGACAGCCAACTTCCAGTTACCGAGTCAGCTCATTCCCAGTTACCGAGTCAGCTCACTCCCAGTTACCGAGTCAGCTCACTCCCAGTTACCGAGTCAGCTCACTCCCAATTACATAGTCAGCTCACTCCCTGTTGCCAAGTCAGCTCACTCCCGGTTACCGAGTCAGCTCACTGTCGGTTAACGAGTCAGCTCACTGTCAGTTCCCGAGTCAGCTCACTCCCAATTACCGAGTCAGCTCACTCCCGGTTACTCAGTCAACTCTCTGTTACCGAATCAGCTGACTCCCAATTACCGAGTCAGCTCACTCCCGGTTACCGAGTCAGCTCATTCCCGGTTACTGAGTCAGCTGACTCACAATTACCGAGACAGATCACTCCAGTTACCGAGTCTGCTCACTCTCAGTTACCGAGACAGATCACCCCGGTTACTGAGTCAGCTCACTCCCGGTTACCGAGTCAGCTCACTCCCGGTTCCTGTGTCAGATCACTCCATGTTACCGATGACAGCCCACTTCCAGTTACCGAGTCAGCTCACTCTCAGTTACCGAGTCAGCTCACTCCCGATTACCGAGCCAGCTCACTCCCGGTTACCGAGTCAGCTCACTCCTGGTTCCCGAGTCTGATCACTCCATGTTACCGATGACAGCCAACTTCCAGTTACCGAGTCAGCTCACTCTCAGTTACCGAGTCAGCTCACTCCCAGTTACCGAGTCAGCTCACTCCCGGTTACCGAATCAGCTCACTGCCCGTTACCGAGTCAGCTCACTCCCAATTACATAGTCAGCTCACTCCCTGTTGCCAAGTCAGCTCACTCCCGGTTACCGAGTCATCTCACTGTCGGTTACCGAGTCAGCTCACTGTCAGTTCCCGAGTCAGCTCACTCCCAATTACCAAGTCAGCTCACTCCCGGTTACTCAGTCAACTCTCTGTTACCGAGTCAGCTGTCTCCCAATTACCGAGTCAGCTCACTCCCGGTTACCGAGTCAGCTCATTCCCGGTTACTGAGTCAGCTGACTCACAATTACCTAGTTAGTACACTCCCGGTTACCGAGTCGACTCACTCCCAGTTACTGAGTCAGTTCACTCCCTGTTACTGAGTCAGCTCACTCCCGGTTACCAAGTCAGCTCAATCCCGGTTACCGAGTCAGATCACTCCCGGTTACTCAGCTCACTCCCGGTTACCGCATCAGCTCATTCCAGGTTACTGAGTCAGCTGACTCCCAATTACCGAGTCAGATCACCCCTGTTACCGAGTCAGCTCACTCTCAGTTACCGAGTCAGTTCACCCCGGTTACTGAGTCAGCTCACTCCCGGTTACTCAACTCTCTGTTACCATGTCAGTTCAGCCCCAATTACCGAGTCAGCTCACTCCCGGTTCCCGAGTCAGCTCACTCCCGATTACCGAGCCAGCTCACTCCCGGTTACCGAGTCAGCTCACTCCCGGTTCCCGAGTCAGCTCACTCCCGGTTACCGATGACAGCTCACTTCCACTTACCAAGTCAGCTCACTCTCAATTACCGAGTCAGCTCACTCCCGGTTACCGAGTCAGCTCACACTCAGTTACCGAGTCAGCTCACTCCCGGTTACCAAGTCAGCTCACTCCCGGTTACCAAGTCAGCTCACACTCAGTTACCGAGTCAGCTCACTTCCAGTTACCGAGTCAGCTCACTCTCAATTACCGAGTCAGCACACTCCCGGGTACCGAGTCGACTCAATCCCAGTTACTGGTTCAGCTCACTCCCATATACCGAGTCAATTCACTCTCAGTTACCGAGACAGATTACCCCGGTTACCGAGTCAGCTCACTCTGAGTGACCAAGTCGGCTCATTCCCAGTTACTGAGTCAGCTCATTCCCAATTACCCAGTCAGATCACCCCAGTTACCGAGTCAGCTCACCTTCAGTTACCGAGTCAGATCACTCCCGGTTACTCAGTCAACTCTCAGTTACCGAGTCAGATCACTCCCGGTTACTCAATCAACTCTCAATTACCGAGTCAGCTCACTCTCAGTTACCAAGTCAGCTCACTTCCAATTACCGAGTCAGCTCACTCCCGGTTACCTAGTCAGCTCACACTCAGTTACTCAGTCAGCTCACTCCCGGTTCCCGAGTCAGCTCACTCCCGGTTACAGAGTCAGCACACTCTCAATTACCGAATCAGCTCACTCTCAGTTACCGAGTCAGCTCATTCCCCGTTACCGAGTCAGCTCACGCCCGGTTACTGAGTCAGCTCACTCCCAATTACCGAGTCAGCTCACTCCCAATTATCCAGTCAGATCACTCCCGGTTACCAAGTCAGCTCATTCGCGGTTACTGTGTCAGCTGACTCCCAATTACCGAGTCAGCTCACTCCCGGTTACAGAGTCAGTTAATTCCCGGTTAATGAGTCAGCTGACTCCCAATTACCGAGTCAGTTCACTCCCGGTTACCGAGTCGACTCACTCACAGTTACTGAGTCAGCTCACTCCCATATACCGAGTCGGCTCACTCCCGGTTACCGAGTCGGCTCATTCCCAGTTACTGAGTCAGCTCATTCCCAATTACCGAGACAGATCACCCCAGTTACCGAGTCTGCTCACTCTCAGTTACCGAGACAGATCACCCCGGTTACTGAGTCAGCTCACTCCCAGTTACTCAGTCAACTCTCTGTTACCGAGTCAGTTCACTCCCAATTACCGATTCAGCTCACTCCCGGTTACCGAGTCAGCTCACTCCTGGTTCCCGAGTCAGATATCTCCATGTTACCGATGACAGCCCACTTCCAGTTACCGAGTCAGCTCACTCTCAGTTACCGAGTCAGCTCACTCCCGATTACCGAGCCAGCTCACTCCCGGTTACCGAGTCAGCTCACTCCTGGTTCCCGGGTCTGATCACTCCATGTTACCGATGACAGCCAACTTCCAGTTACCGAGTCAGCTCACTCCCAGTTACCGAGTCAGCTCACTGCTCGTTACCGAGTCAGCTCACTCCCAATTACATAGTCAGCTCACTCCCTGTTGCCAAGTCAGCTCACTCCCGGTTACCGAGTCAGCTCACTGTTGGTTAATGAGTCAGCTCACTGTCAGTTCCCGAGTCAGCTCACTCCCAATTACCGAGTCAGCTCACTCCCGGTTACTCAGTCAACTCTCTGTTACCGAGTCAGCTGACTCCCAATTACCGAGTCAGCTCACTCCCGGTTACCGAGTCAGCTCATTCCCGGTTACTGAGTCAGCTGACTCACAATTACCGAGTCAGTACACTCCTGGTTACCGAGTCGACTCACTCCCAGTTACTGAGTCAGCTCACTCCCTGTTACTGAGTCAGCTCACTCCCGGTTACCAAGTCAGCTCAATCCCGGTTACCGAGTCAGATCACTCCCGGTTACTCAGCTCACTCCCGGTTACCGCGTCAGCTCATTCCAGGTTACTGAGTCAGCTGACTCCCAATTACCGAGTCAGATCACCCCTGTTACCGAGTCAGCTCACTCTCAGTTACCGAGTCAGATCACCCCGGTTACTGAGTCAGCTCACTCCCGGTTACTCAACTCTCTGTTACCATGTCAGTTCACTCCCAATTACCGAGTCAGCTCACTCCCGGTTCCCGAGTCAGCTCACTCCCGATTACAGAGCCAGCTCACTCCCGGTTCCCGAGTCAGCTCACTCCCGGTTCCCGAATCAGCTCACTCCCGGTTACCGTTGACAGCTCACTTCCACTTACCAAGTCAACTCACTCTCAATTACCGAGTCAGCTCACTCCCGGTTACCGAGTCAGCTCACACTCAGTTACCGAGTCAGCTCACTCCCGGTTACCGAGTCAGCTCATTCCCGGTTACCAAGTCAGCTCACACTCAGTTACCGAGTCAGCTCACTTCCAGTTACCGAGTCAGCTCACTCTCAATTACCGAGTCAGCGCAATCCCATTTACTGAGTCAACTCACTCCCGGGTACCGAGTCGACTCAATCCCAGTTACTGGGTCAGCTCACTCCCATATACCGAGTCAATTCACTCTCAGTTACCGAGACAGATTACCCCGGTTACCGAGTCAGCTCACTCTCAGTGACCAAGTCGGCTCATTCCCAGTTACTGAGTCAGCTCATTCCCAATTACCGAGTCAGATCACCCCAGTTACCGAGTCAGCTCCCCTTCAGTTACCGAGTCAGATCACTCCCGGTTACTCAGTCAACTCTCAGTTACCGAGTCAGATCACTCCCAATTACCGAGTCAGCTCACTCTCAGTTACCAAGTCAGCTCACTCCCAATTACCGAGTCAGCTCACTCCCGGTTACCTAGTCAGCTCACACTCAGTTACTCAGCCAGCTCACTCCCGGTTCCCGAGTCAGCTCACTCCCGGTTACAGAGTCAGCTCACTCCCGGTTACTCAGCTCACTCCCGGTTACCGCGTCAGCTCATTCCAGGTTACTGAGTCAGCTGACTCCCAATTACCGAGTCAGATCACCCCTGTTACCGAGTCAGCTCACTCTCAGTTACCGAGTCAGATCACCCCAGTTACTGAGTCAGCTCACTCCCGGTTACTCAACTCTCTGTTACCATGTCAGTTCACTCCCAATTACCGAGTCAGCTCACTCCCGGTTCCCGAGTCAGCTCACTCCCGATTACCGAGCCAGCTCACTCCCGGTTACCGAGTCAGCTCACTCCCGGTTCCCGAGTCAGCTCACTCCCGGTTCCCGAGTCAGCTCACTCTCGGTTACCGATGACAGCTCACTTCCACTTACCAAGTCAACTCACTCTCAATTACCGAGTCAGCTCACTCCCGGTTACCGAGTCAGCTCACACTCAGTTACCGAGTCAGCTCACTCCCGGTTACCGAGTCAGCTCATTCCCGGTTACCGAGTCAGCTCACTTCCAGTTACCGAGTCAGCTCACTCCCAGTTACCGAGTCAGCTCACTCCCGGGTACCGAGTCGACTCAATCCCAGTTACTGGGTCAGCTCACTCCCATATACCGAGTCAATTCACTCTCAGTTACCGAGACAGATTACCCCAGTTACCGAGTCAGCTCACTCTCAGTGACCAAGTCGGCTCATTCCCAGTTACTGAGTCAGCTCATTCCCAATTACCGAGTCAGATCACCCCAGTTACCGAGTCAGCTCCCCTTCAGTTACCGAGTCAGATCACGCCCGGTTACTCAGTCAACTCTCAGTTACCGAGTCAGATCACTCCCAATTACCGAGTCAGCTCACTCTCAGTTACCAAGTCAGCTCACTCCCAATTACCGAGTCAGCTCACTCCCGGTTACCTAGTCAGCTCACACTCAGTTACTCAGTCAGCTCACTCCCGGTTCCCGAGTCAGCTCACTCCCGGTTACAGAGTCAGCTCACTCCCGGTTACAGAGTCAGCACACTCTCAATTACCGAATCAGCTCACTCTCAGTTACCGAGTCAGCTCATTCCCCGTTACCGAGTCAGCTCACTCCCGGTTACTGAGGCAGCTTACTCCCAATTACCGAGTCAGCTCACTCCCAATTACCGAGTCAGCTCACTCCCAATTACTTCAATTACCGAGTCAGCTCACACCCAGTTACCGAGTCAGCTCACGCCCGGTTACTGAGTCAGCTCACTCCCAATTACCGAGTCAGCTCACTCTCAGTTACCAAGTCAGCTCACTCCCAATTACCGAGTCAGCTCACTCTCGGTTACCTAGTCAGCTCACACTCAGTTACTCAGTCAGCTCACTCCCGGTTCCCGTGTCAGCTCAATCCCGGTTACAGAGTCAGCATACTCTCAGTTACCGAATCAGCTCACTCTCAGTTACCGAGTCAGCTCATTCCCCGTTACTGAGTCAGCTCACGCCCGGTTACTGAGTCAGCTCACTCCCAATTACCGAGTCAGCTCACTCCCAATTACCGAGTCAGCTCATCCCCGGTTACCGAGTCAGCTCACTCCCAATTACCGAGTCAGCTCACTCCAGGTTACCGAGTCAGCTCACTCCCAATTACCGAGTCAGCTCACATCCAGTTACCGAGTCAGCTCACGCCCGGTTCCTGAGTCAGCTCACTCACAATTACCGAGTCAGCTCACTCCCAATCACCGATTCAGCTCACTCCCGGTTATCGAGTCAGCTCATTCCCGGTTATCGGGTCAGCTCACTCCCAGTTACCGAGTCAGCTCACTCCCAATTACCGAGTCAGCTCACTCACGGTTACCGAGTCAGCTTACTCCCGGTTACCGAGTCAGCTCACTCCCAATTACCGAGTCAGTTCACTCCCGGTTAACGAGTCAGCCCACTCCCGGTTACTGTGTCAGCTCACTCCCGGTTACCGAGTTAGCTCACTCCCAATTACCGAGTCAGTTCACTCCCGGTTAACGAGTCAGCCCACTCCCGGTTACCGAGTCAGCTCACTCCCGATTACCGAGCGAGCGAGCTCCCGATTACCGAGCCAGCTCACTCCCAATTACCGAGTCAGCTCACGCCCGGTTACTGAGTCAGCTCACTCACAATTACCGAGTCAGCTCACTCCCAATCACCGATTCAGCTCACTGCCGGTTACCGAGTCAGCTCACTCCCAATTACCGAGTCAGCTCACTCACGGTTACCGAGTCAGCTTACTCCCGGTTACCGAGTCAGCTCACTCCCAATTACCAAATCAGTTCACTCCCGGTTAACGAGTCAGCCCACTCCCGGTTACTGAGTCAGCTCACTCCCGGTTACCGAGTTAGCTCACTCCCAATTACCGAGTCAGTTCACTCCCGGTTAACGAGTCAGCCCATTCCCGGTTACCGAGTCAGCTCACTCCCGATTACCGAGCGAGCGAGCTCCCGATTACCGAGCCAGCTCACTCTCAGTTACCAAGTCAGCTCACTTCCAATTACCGAATCAGCTCACTCCCGGTTACCTAGTCAGCTCACACTCAGTTACTCAGTCAGCTCACTCCCGGTTCCCGAGTCAGCTCACTCCCGGTTACAGAGTCAGCACACTCTCAATTACCGAATCAGCTCACTCTCAGTTACCGAGTCAGCTCATTCCCCGTTACCGAGTCAGCTCACGCCCGGTTACTGAGTCAGCTCACTCCCAATTACCGAGTCAGCTCACTCCCAATTACCGAGTCAGCTCACTCCCGGTTACCGAGTCAGCTCACTCCCAATTACCGAGTCAGATCACTCCCGGTTACCAAGTCAGCTCATTCGCGGTTACTGTGTCAGCTGACTCCCAATTACCGAGTCAGCTCACTCCCGGTTACAGAGTCAGTTAATTCCCGGTTAATGAGTCAGCTGACTCCCAATTACCGAGTCAGTTCACTCCCGGTTACCGAGTCGACTCACTCACAGTTACTGAGTCAGCTCACTCCCATATACCGAGTCGGCTCACTCCCGGTTACCGAGTCGGCTCATTCCCAGTTACTGAGTCAGCTCATTCCCAATTACCGAGACAGATCACCCCAGTTACCGAGTCTGCTCACTCTCAGTTACCGAGACAGATCACCCCGGTTACTGAGTCAGCTCACTCCCAGTTACTCAGTCAACTCTCTGTTACCGAGTCAGTTCACTCCCAATTACCGAGTCAGCTCACTCCCGGTTACCGAGTCAGCTCACTCCTCGTTCCCGAGTCAGATATCTCCATGTTACCGATGACAGCCCACTTCCAGTTACCGAGTCAGCTCACTCTCAGTTACCGAGTCAGCTCACTCCCGATTACCGAGCCAGCTCACTCCCGGTTACCGAGTCAGCTCACTCCTGGTTCCCGGGTCTGATCACTCCATGTTACCGATGACAGCCAACTTCCAGTTACCGAGTCAGCTCATTCCCAGTTACCGAGTCAGCTCACTCCCAGTTACCGAGTCAGCTCACTGCTCGTTACCGAGTCAGCTCACTCCCAATTACATAGTCAGCTCACTCCCTGTTGCCAAGTCAGCTCACTCCCGGTTACCGAGTCAGCTCACTGTCGGTTAACGAGTCAGCTCACTGTCAGTTCCCGAGTCAGCTCACTCCCAATTACCGAGTCAGCTCACTCCCGGTTACTCAGTCAACTCTCTGTTACCGAATCAGCTGACTCCCAATTACCGAGTCAGCTCACTCCCGGTTACCGAGTCAGCTCATTCCCGGTTACTGAGTCAGCTGACTCACAATTACCGAGACAGATCACTCCAGTTACCGAGTCTGCTCACTCTCAGTTACCGAGACAGATCACCCCGGTTACTGAGTCAGCTCACTCCCGGTTACCGAGTCAGCTCACTCCCGGTTCCTGTGTCAGATCACTCCATGTTACCGATGACAGCCCACTTCCAGTTACCGAGTCAGCTCACTCTCAGTTACCGAGTCAGCTCACTCCAGATTACCGAGCCAGCTCACTCCCGGTTACCGAGTCAGCTCACTCCTGGTTCCCGAGTCTGATCACTCCATGTTACCGATGACAGCCAACTTCCAGTTACCGAGTCAGCTCACTCTCAGTTACCGAGTCAGCTCACTCCCAGTTACCGAGTCAGCTCACTCCCGGTTACCGAATCAGCTCACTGCCCGTTACCGAGTCAGCTCACTCCCAATTACATAGTCAGCTCACTCCCTGTTGCCAAGTCAGCTCACTCCCGGTTACCGAGTCATCTCACTGTCGGTTACCGAGTCAGCTCACTGTCAGTTCCCGAGTCAGCTCACTCCCAATTACCGAGTCAGCTCACTCCCGGTTACTCAGTCAACTCTCTGTTACCGAGTCAGCTGTCTCCCAATTACCGAGTCAGCTCACTCCCGGTTACCGAGTCAGCTCATTCCCGGTTACTGAGTCAGCTGACTCACAATTACCTAGTTAGTACACTCCCGGTTACCGAGTCGACTCACTCCCAGTTACTGAGTCAGTTCACTCCCTGTTACTGAGTCAGCTCACTCCCGGTTACCAAGTCAGCTCAATCCCGGTTACCGAGTCAGATCACTCCCGGTTACTCAGCTCACTCCCGGTTACCGCATCAGCTCATTCCAGGTTACTGAGTCAGCTGACTCCCAATTACCGAGTCAGATCACCCCTGTTACCGAGTCAGCTCACTCTCAGTTACCGAGTCAGTTCACCCCGGTTACTGAGTCAGCTCACTCCCGGTTACTCAACTCTCTGTTACCATGTCAGTTCAGCCCCAATTACCGAGTCAGCTCACTCCCGGTTCCCGAGTCAGCTCACTCCCGATTACCGAGCCAGCTCACTCCCGGTTACCGAGTCAGCTCACTCCCGGTTCCCGAGTCAGCTCACTCCCGGTTACCGATGACAGCTCACTTCCACTTACCAAGTCAGCTCACTCTCAATTACCGAGTCAGCTCACTCCCGGTTACCGAGTCAGCTCACACTCAGTTACCGAGTCAGCTCACTCCCGGTTACCAAGTCAGCTCACTCCCGGTTACCAAGTCAGCTCACACTCAGTTACCGAGTCAGCTCACTTCCAGTTACCGAGTCAGCTCACTCTCAATTACCGAGTCAGCACACTCCCGGGTACCGAGTCGACTCAATCCCAGTTACTGGTTCAGCTCACTCCCATATACCGAGTCAATTCACTCTCAGTTACCGAGACAGATTACCCCGGTTACCGAGTCAGCTCACTCTGAGTGACCAAGTCGGCTCATTCCCAGTTACTGAGTCAGCTCATTCCCAATTACCCAGTCAGATCACCCCAGTTACCGAGTCAGCTCACCTTCAGTTACCGAGTCAGATCACTCCCGGTTACTCAGTCAACTCTCAGTTACCGAGTCAGATCACTCCCGGTTACTCAATCAACTCTCAATTACCGAGTCAGCTCACTCTCAGTTACCAAGTCAGCTCACTTCCAATTACCGAGTCAGCTCACTCCCGGTTACCTAGTCAGCTCACACTCAGTTACTCAGTCAGCTCACTCCCGGTTCCCGAGTCAGCTCACTCCCGGTTACAGAGTCAGCACACTCTCAATTACCGAATCAGCTCACTCTCAGTTACCGAGTCAGCTCATTCCCCGTTACCGAGTCAGCTCACGCCCGGTTACTGAGTCAGCTCACTCCCAATTACCGAGTCAGCTCACTCCCAATTATCCAGTCAGATCACTCCCGGTTACCAAGTCAGCTAATTCGCGGTTACTGTGTCAGCTGACTCCCAATTACCGAGTCAGCTCACTCCCGGTTACAGAGTCAGTTAATTCCCGGTTAATGAGTCAGCTGACTCCCAATTACCGAGTCAGTTCACTCCCGGTTACCGAGTCGACTCACTCACAGTTACTGAGTCAGCTCACTCCCATATACCGAGTCGGCTCACTCCCGGTTACCGAGTCGGCTCATTCCCAGTTACTGAGTCAGCTCATTCCCAATTACCGAGACAGATCACCCCAGTTACCGAGTCTGCTCACTCTCAGTTACCGAGACAGATCACCCCGGTTACTGAGTCAGCTCACTCCCAGTTACTCAGTCAACTCTCTGTTACCGAGTCAGTTCACTCCCAATTACCGATTCAGCTCACTCCCGGTTACCGAGTCAGCTCACTCCTGGTTCCCGAGTCAGATATCTCCATGTTACCGATGACAGCCCACTTCCAGTTACCGAGTCAGCTCACTCTCAGTTACCGAGTCAGCTCACTCCCGATTACCGAGCCAGCTCACTCCCGGTTACCGAGTCAGCTCACTCCTGGTTCCCGGGTCTGATCACTCCATGTTACCGATGACAGCCAACTTCCAGTTACCGAGTCAGCTCACTCCCAGTTACCGAGTCAGCTCACTCCCAGTTACCGAGTCAGCTCACTGCTCGTTACCGAGTCAGCTCACTCCCAATTACATAGTCAGCTCACTCCCTGTTGCCAAGTCAGCTCACTCCCGGTTACCGAGTCAGCTCACTGTTGGTTAACGAGTCAGCTCACTGTCAGTTCCCGAGTCAGCTCACTCCCAATTACCGAGTCAGCTCACTCCCGGTTACTCAGTCAACTCTCTGTTACCGAGTCAGCTGACTCCCAATTACCGAGTCAGCTCACTCCCGGTTACCGAGTCAGCTCATTCCCGGTTACTGAGTCAGCTGACTCACAATTACCGAGTCAGTACACTCCTGGTTACCGAGTCGACTCACTCCCAGTTACTGAGTCAGCTCACTCCCTGTTACTGAGTCAGCTCACTCCCGGTTACCAAGTCAGCTCAATCCCGGTTACCGAGTCAGATCACTCCCGGTTACTCAGCTCACTCCCGGTTACCGCGTCAGCTCATTCCAGGTTACTGAGTCAGCTGACTCCCAATTACCGAGTCAGATCACCCCTGTTACCGAGTCAGCTCACTCTCAGTTACCGAGTCAGATCACCCCGGTTACTGAGTCAGCTCACTCCCGGTTACTCAACTCTCTGTTACCATGTCAGTTCACTCCCAATTACCGAGTCAGCTCACTCCCGGTTCCCGAGTCAGCTCACTCCCGATTACAGAGCCAGCTCACTCCCGGTTCCCGAGTCAGCTCACTCCCGGTTCCCGAATCAGCTCACTCCCGGTTACCGTTGACAGCTCACTTCCACTTACCAAGTCAACTCACTCTCAATTACCGAGTCAGCTCACTCCCGGTTACCGAGTCAGCTCACACTCAGTTACCGAGTCAGCTCACTCCCGGTTACCGAGTCAGCTCATTCCCGGTTACCAAGTCAGCTCACACTCAGTTACCGAGTCAGCTCACTTCCAGTTACCGAGTCAGCTCACTCTCAATTACCGAGTCAGCGCAATCCCATTTACTGAGTCAACTCACTCCCGGGTACCGAGTCGACTCAATCCCAGTTACTGGGTCAGCTCACTCCCATATACCGAGTCAATTCACTCTCAGTTACCGAGACAGATTACCCCGGTTACCGAGTCAGCTCACTCTCAGTGACCAAGTCGGCTCATTCCCAGTTACTGAGTCAGCTCATTCCCAATTACCGAGTCAGATCACCCCAGTTACCGAGTCAGCTCCCCTTCAGTTACCGAGTCAGATCACTCCCGGTTACTCAGTCAACTCTCAGTTACCGAGTCAGATCACTCCCAATTACCGAGTCAGCTCACTCTCAGTTACCAAGTCAGCTCACTCCCAATTACCGAGTCAGCTCACTCCCGGTTACCTAGTCAGCTCACACTCAGTTACTCAGCCAGCTCACTCCCGGTTCCCGAGTCAGCTCACTCCCGGTTACAGAGTCAGCTCACTCCCGGTTACTCAGCTCACTCCCGGTTACCGCGTCAGCTCATTCCAGGTTACTGAGTCAGCTGACTCCCAATTACCGAGTCAGATCACCCCTGTTACCGAGTCAGCTCACTCTCAGTTACCGAGTCAGATCACCCCGGTTACTGAGTCAGCTCACTCCCGGTTACTCAACTCTCTGTTACCATGTCAGTTCACTCCCAATTACCGAGTCAGCTCACTCCCGGTTCCCGAGTCAGCTCACTCCCGATTACCGAGCCAGCTCACTCCCGGTTACCGAGTCAGCTCACTCCCGGTTCCCGAGTCAGCTCACTCTCGGTTACCGATGACAGCTCACTTCCACTTACCAAGTCAACTCACTCTCAATTACCGAGTCAGCTCACTCCCGGTTACCGAGTCAGCTCACACTCAGTTACCGAGTCAGCTCACTCCCGGTTACCGCGTCAGCTCATTCCCGGTTACCAAGTCAGCTCACACTCAGTTACCGAGTCAGCTCACTTCCAGTTACCGAGTCAGCTCACTCCCAGTTACCGAGTCAGCTCACTCCCGGGTACCGAGTCGACTCAATCCCAGTTACTGGTTCAGCTCACTCCCATATACCGAGTCAATTCACTCTCAGTTACCGAGACAGATTACCCCAGTTACCGAGTCAGCTCACTCTCAGTGACCAAGTCGGCTCATTCCCAGTTACTGAGTCAGCTCATTCCCAATTACCGAGTCAGATCACCCCAGTTACCGAGTCAGCTCCCCTTCAGTTACCGAGTCAGATCACGCCCGGTTACTCAGTCAACTCTCAGTTACCGAGTCAGATCACTCCCAATTACCGAGTCAGCTCACTCTCAGTTACCAAGTCAGCTCACTCCCAATTACCGAGTCAGCTCACTCCCGGTTACCTAGTCAGCTCACACTCAGTTACTCAGTCAGCTCACTCCCGGTTCCCGAGTCAGCTCACTCCCGGTTACAGAGTCAGCTCACTCCCGGTTACAGAGTCAGCTCACTCCCGGTTACAGAGTCAGCACACTCTCAATTACCGAATCAGCTCACTCTCAGTTACCGAGTCAGCTCATTCCCCGTTACCGAGTCAGCTCACTCCCGGTTACTGAGGCAGCTTACTCCCAATTACCGAGTCAGCTCACTCCCAATTACCGAGTCAGCTCACTCCCAATTACTTCAATTACCGAGTCAGCTCACACCCAGTTACCGAGTCAGCTCACGCCCGGTTACTGAGTCAGCTCACTCCCAATTACCGAGTCAGCTCACTCTCAGTTACCAAGTCAGCTCACTCCCAATTACCGAGTCAGCTCACTCTCGGTTACCTAGTCAGCTCACACTCAGTTACTCAGTCAGCTCACTCCCGGTTCCCGTGTCAGCTCAATCCCGGTTACAGAGTCAGCATATTCTCAGTTACCGAATCAGCTCACTCTCAGTTACCGAGTCAGCTCATTCCCCGTTACTGAGTCAGCTCACGCCCGGTTACTGAGTCAGCTCACTCCCAATTACCGAGTCAGCTCACTCCCAATTACCGAGTCAGCTCATCCCCGGTTACCGAGTCAGCTCACTCCCAATTACCGAGTCAGCTCACTCCAGGTTACCGAGTCAGCTCACTCCCAATTACCGAGTCAGCTCACATCCAGTTACCGAGTCAGCTCACGCCCGGTTCCTGAGTCAGCTCACTCACAATTACCGAGTCAGCTCACTCCCAATCACCGATTCAGCTCACTCCCGGTTATCGAGTCAGCTCATTCCCGGTTATCGGGTCAGCTCACTCCCAGTTACCGAGTCAGCTCACTCCCAATTACCGAGTCAGCTCACTCACGGTTACCGAGTCAGCTTACTCCCGGTTACCGAGTCAGCTCACTCCCAATTACCGAGTCAGTTCACTCCCGGTTAACGAGTCAGCCCACTCCCGGTTACTGTGTCAGCTCACTCCCGGTTACCGAGTTAGCTCACTCCCAATTACCGAGTCAGTTCACTCCCGGTTAACGAGTCAGCCCACACCCGGTTACCGAGTCAGCTCACTCCCGATTACCGAGCGAGCGAGCTCCCGATTACCGAGCCAGCTCACTCCCAATTACCGAGTCAGCTCACGCCCGGTTACTGAGTCAGCTCACTCACAATTACCGAGTCAGCTCACTCCCAATCACCGATTCAGCTCACTGCCGGTTACCGAGTCAGCTCACTCCCAATTACCGAGTCAGCTCACTCACGGTTACCGAGTCAGCTTACTCCCGGTTACCGAGTCAGCTCACTCCCAATTACCAAATCAGTTCACTCCCGGTTAACGAGTCAGCCCACTCCCGGTTACTGAGTCAGCTCACTCCCGGTTACCGAGTTAGCTCACTCCCAATTACCGAGTCAGTTCACTCCCGGTTAACGAGTCAGCCCATTCCCGGTTACCGAGTCAGCTCACTCCCGATTACCGAGCGAGCGAGCTCCCGATTACCGAGCCAGCTCACTCTCGGTTACCGAGTCATCTCACTCCCAATTACCGAGTCAGCTCACTCTCAGTTACCGAATCAGCTCACTCCCAGTTACCGAGTCAGATCACCCCGGTTATCGGCCAGCTCACTCCCGGTTACCGAGTCAGATCACCCCGATTACCGAGTCAGCTCACTCCCAATTACTGAGTCAGCTCTCTCCCAATTACTGAGTCAGCTCACTCCCTCGGATACTCAGACAGCTCACTCCCTCGGTTACTGAGATAGCTCGCTCCCTCTGTTATGGAGGCAGCTCACTCCCTCGTTTATTCAGACAGCTCACTCCCTCGGTTACGGAGACAGCTCACTCCCTCGGTTATTCAGCAGCTCACTCCCTCGGTTACTCAGAAAGCTCACTTCCTCGGTTATTCAGCACCTCTCTCCCTCGGTTACTCAGACAGCTCACTCCCTCAGTTACTGTGCCAGCTCACTTCCTCTGTTACCAAGCTAGCTGATTCCCTCTGTTACTGAGCCAGGTCACTCCCTCCGTTACTGTGCCAGCTGACTCCCTCCGTTACTGTGCCAGCTTACTCTATCCGTTACCAATCCCCTGCTCACTCCCTCTGTTACCAATCCCCTGCTCACCTTGCCAAAACTTGCCGCATTGACCGGCTGTGTGTCATTCTTCTCACAGAAATCCAGATAGTGCATGTACAGAGCACTGCGAGGGATGCACACACCTTCTGCGATCTCATAGTTCTCCTCCAGCCTAATTAGGACATAAAGCAGATTAACCAGTCATTCCGAATAGTTGTGCCCCAGAATCAGCAAATCATTTAGAAATTAAGATGGTTACTAACTAAGTTGTGGTTGTGGTGATTTGGGAAGCCTTCTAAAATGGCACCCTGAACTGCAAGGAGACTTTCCAGGTGGTGAGCCCAACAGGAAAAGAATTAAGTGCAGCCTTGGCAGAGAGAAATTCTCCGAGGCCAAAAAAAAATCAAAGTGCCACTGAATAGTTGGGCTTTTCTCTGCACTGCAGCCACTGAGAAACACCACACTCAACCCGCCCATTGAATCGCACCCACGGTTAATGATGAAGTGGAAAGAGTGAGGGGGTCGTGGAGTGAGAGAAAGGTTGAGGAGAGGAAGAGGAAGGATGAGCAAGAGGAACGGTAAACGTTGAAGATACAGAAGGAAGAGTGACTTCCATCACTTTCTAATGCACTGAACTCACCACTGCAGTGTCGCTGGAGTGGAATGCGGTTTTGATGCTCGGTTATTTTCCTTTTCTTCATCTGTAAATAGAGAAACAAATAGAAGTCCCAATCCATAAAGTAACACAATGCATTAATCCATAAAGTAACCTTACACGTTAATCCATACAGTAACAGGACATATTCATCCATACAGTAACATTGCACACTGATCCATATACTAACCTGACACATTTATGCATACAGTAACACGATACGTTAACTCATTCAGTAACACAACCAGTTAATACATGCAGTAACCTGACATTCTAATTTATATAGTAACACAACGTGTTTATCCATACAATAATAACATGACATGTTAATCCATACAACAACGCAACACATTTATCCACCCAGTAACATTACGCATTAATCCATACAATAACATGACACATTCAGTAACATAATACATTGATTATAGAATTTACAGTGCAGACGGAGGTCATTCAGCCCATCGAGCCTGCACCGGCCTTGGTACGAGCATCCTAGTCAATCCCATGCCTCCACCTATCCTTGTAACCCAGTAACCCCACTTAACCTTTTTGGTCACTCAGGGCAATTTAGCATGGCCAATCCACCCAACCTGCATATCTCTGGACTGTGGGAGGAAACCAGAGCATCCGGAGGAAACCCACACAGACACGGGGAAAACGCGCAGACTCCGCACAGACAGCGACCCAAGCCGGGAATGGAACCTGGGACCCTGGAGCTGTGAAGCAACTGTGCTAACCACTGTGCTACCATGCTGCCCTAAATCTGCCCTAATCAATGCAGTAACTGTATATGTTAATCTATACAGTAACATGACACATGAATCAATACAGTAACATAACACGTTGATCCATGCAATAACACAAGTTAATCCATCCAGTAACATGACACATTAATCCATACAATTACATGACATGTTAATCCATACAGTGACCTGATCCCTTAATCCATAAAGTAACATGACACGTTCACCCATACAGTAACATAACAAGTTAATTCATTCAGTAGCATGACACGTTAATTCATCCAGTAATACAACGTGTTAATCCATACAGGAACCTGCTCCATAGTGTTATGGGCGAGGCGTTTTCAGAACCCCAAAATGTATCATGGGAGTTCAACCAACCTCCCCCTTTAATGTATTTTTTTGCTTTTCCGAGCACACGGCTTGTTTCCCAGGTGTGATATTACAATTATGGACACGTGGGTTTTTAAACACAAAACAATGTTTATTCCATGAACTCAACTTAACATCTTAAATAAACATTGGATCACTTAACACTCCTTACTTCAAAGATAACTCCGAAAATATTACAACAGTAAATAATCCCTCAAAATGTTCCTTCAAACTTCCAAGAGACTGAACACCTTTAAACAGAATCACATCAGGTTAAAGGCTTTACTATTACGAATTTAAATCACCCAAATGATCCAGAGATAGTCTTTCATGGCAGAGATCGTAGCAGATCCAGCTCTCTGCAAAACACAGACACTCCAAACTCTTTTCCTCCAAAACTGAAATTTCAAAATGGCTAACCTGAGCTCAGCTCCACCCACTCTGACATCATTGTTTTCTTAAAGGTACATTGCTTAAACATCCATGTCTTAAAGGTACTCTCACATGACACCCCCCCCTCAAGAAAAAAAATAAACCATCAACTTCAAGATGGTTTCATTTTTCACTTTTGCACCATCCATTATGAAATGTACACAGTAAATATACCTTTTCGTTTTAAAAAAAACAACACGCAAACAGGTATAATAATATAGTCCATTGTTCTTTGTTCTTCTTCCTCCAACCGAAATCCTTCTCGATTGACAGTCTCTTTGAACAAAGTCTCTGCACGATCCATCCATTCCTCTACTCCTCGGCATTTCTCTTCAGAATCAGATAATTTAGTTCAATCTGACCACAGAGCCCATTGCAATTCTCCAATACAGGAAGTGGTTACTACAGCTTTCAGACAGTCAAATGCCTGTTGAAAGTCCGCTGTCCATTGAAATTTTTTACGTTTCTTCAGCAATTCCATCAGTGGAGTAATCATGCCACAAAACATTTGCACAACTGTTCGATCAAATCCACTCATGCTAAGAAATCGCATTATTTCCCTTCGTCTTGAGGATAACGGAAACTCCGCAAGGAAAGTGATTCGGGCTTCTCCAAATTCACTTTCGGCGAGGTTCATCACCAAACCCGCCTCCTGAAGTCGATCAAAGAACTCCATACAATGTTTTAAATATTCTTTCCATGTCTGGAAGTTGGAAATAAAAGCAGATTGTCCAAATTTCTCAATGCAATCCCTCAAACGTGGGATAGGATAAGAGTCCGTTCTTGTAACTGCATTCAAATTTCGATAGTCCACACACAACCGTTGGATACCATCTGGT
Organism: Scyliorhinus torazame; assembly: GCF_047496885.1. Taxonomy (NCBI): domain Eukaryota; kingdom Metazoa; phylum Chordata; class Chondrichthyes; order Carcharhiniformes; family Scyliorhinidae; genus Scyliorhinus; species Scyliorhinus torazame. Next base: position 126,778 of record NW_027308264.1, read on the forward strand.
GTAGGTACCATCACTATGGGTGAGCTCCAGTGGCTGCAACCCACTTCAATTATGCCATTTTTAAGCATACTTTCAATCTCTTTGTTAACCTGTGCCAATTTTAAAGGATTAAGCCTATATGGATGTTGTTTGACAGGAACAGCATTTCCCACATCTACATCATGTGTAGCCATTTTAGTACTTCCCAATTTATCTCTACAAACTTGCCCATGTGATATCAATAACTCTTTCAGGTCAGTTCGTTTTTCCTCTGGAAGGTAACTTGACAATTCATCCCAATTTTTAAGAACATCCTAATTTTCCAATTTAATTTGAGGTATGTCAAATTCACAGTCATCTGGATTTGGTTTGTCACTTTGAGTTAGAATCATTAAAACCTCCTTTTTCTCTCCTTCCCTTTCAAAGTACCTTTTAAGCATATTCACATGACACACTCGGTGAGTTTTCCTTCTATCTGGTGTTTTTACCACATAATTCACCTCACTTAATTTCCTTTCAATCTGATAAGGTCCACAAAACCTAGGTTTTAAAGGCTCACCGATCACTGGTAACAATACTAAAACTTTATCCCCACTGGCAAAACTACGAACTTTGGATTTCTTGTCCGCTACCCGTTTCATCACATTTTGTGCAACTTTCAAATGTTGTCCAGCCAATTCACCTGCTCTATTTAATTGTTCCCTAAAACTTGACACATAATCCAATAGTGTAATTTCCGATTTCTCACTCACCAATTTTTCCTTAATCATTTTAAGTGGTCCTCTTACCTCATGATCAAAAATTAGTTCAAAAGGACTAAATTTGGTTGACTCATTAGGTGCATCCCTAATTGCAAACAATATGAATGAAATTCCTTTATCCCAATCCTCTGGATAATCTTGACAATAAACCCTCAACATTGTCTTTAATGTCTGATGGCACCTTTCTACCACGCCCTGCGATTCTGGATGGTACGCAGTTGATTCAAATTGTTTTATTCCTAAGCTAGTAGAAACCTAGTAGACACATCCATTATAGTCAAAAAATATTGATTCCCACTTTTTGTTTTAGGAAGCGTCCTACACAATCAATTTTGACCCTTGTAAAAGGTTCCTAGAATGGGTATTAAGGGCGCTGCTTTTATCACTGCTTGAGGTTTCCCTATCACTTGACATGTGTGACATGATTGACAAAATTTAACTACATCTTTATGTAGTCCAGGCCAATAAAAATGTGTCTGGATTTTAGCTTGAGTTTTCCTTATTCCCAAATGACCTCCCACTGGTACCTCATGTGCAACTCGCAACACCTCCTATCTATACCCTACCGGTAATACTACTTGATGAACTTCTGCCCACTTTTCATCCGCCTGCATATGTACAGGTCTCCATTTTCTCATCAAGACATAATTTTTACGGTAATAACACTCTGGTATACTCTCAGATTCCTCTTCCATATATGCTTTCTGATATATCCATTTTATTTCTACAGCTTTCTGTTGTAACTCCGCCAATTTTCCTGAACAAAAAATATCTGCCTCATCCTCCACCTGTTCTTGTTCTTTTTCAACCATCTGATCAAAAATCATTTCTGATAATTGCACTTCAACTTCATCTTCACTCTTTGATTTCTCCTCGTGTCTTAACCTTGTTACTACACAATCCGTTTGCAGATAGGGGCAGGGGTTTTAGCCTTTGCCTCGTTTATCGCTTGTAGGCAGGTCCTGTTAGGGTGCTGGTCAGCTTCTCCCCCCTGTGCCTCAGTATGGCTGGGGATCTAATGGAACTCTTGTATTTGGAGAAGGTGAAATTTGCTCTGAGGGGGTGAGTGGGGGATTCCACAAGAGATGGGGTTTCTTTATATTGCATATTGAGGAGCTTGTTGTCGCCAACTGCTAGGGGGAGGGGGGAAGGTGGTGGTGGGGGGGAGGTTTGGGGCGGGCCTGGGTTTTTGTTTTATTTTGGGTTGGCTGTATTTTGTAAATGTTATGTGCGTGATATGTTTAATGGTTAAAATGTTAACATTTGAAAATTTGAATAAAAATATTTTTCAAAAATTAATTCATTCAGTAATGTGACAATTTAATCCACCTTGTGACATGACAAATTAATTGAAACAGTAACATACATTAATCTATGCAATAACCTGACATGTTAATCCATATGGTAATCTGGCATGTTAATCTGTAAAGTAACATGACATTTAATCTATGCAGAAAGGTGGCACGTTAATCCATCCAGTAACATGGCATTCATTCAGACAGTAACATGCCATGTTTACCCATACAGCTACATGATCCTTCATTCGTACAGTAACCTGACATGTTAATCCATATAGAAACATGACACATTCATCCATACAGTAACATGTCATGTTAATCCACACTGTAGGACAATAGATTAATCCAAACAGTAACCTGACATAATCATCCATAGAGGAATCTGACATGTTAATCCATGCAGTAACAGGACATGACAATTAATAAAGTAACCTGACATGTTAATCCACAGTAACCTGACACATGAATATACACAGTAACATGACAGTTTAATCTTTTACAGTTACACGGCATGTTAATTATATGTTAACACAACACGACAATCCATAGAGTAGCATGGTATATTAATCCATACAGTATCATAGAATCATAGAATTTACAGTGTAGAAGGAGTCCATTCAGCCCATCATGTCTGCACCGTTAGGAAAGAGCATCCTACTTAAGCCCACACCTGCACCCTATCCCCGTAACCCAGTAACCCCACTTAACCTTTTTGGACACTAAGGGCAATTTAGCATGGCCAATCCACCTAACCCGCACATCTTTGGACTGTGAGAGGAAACCCACGCAGATACGGGGAGAACGTGCAGACTCCGCACAGATAGTGACCCAAGCCTGGAATCGAACCTGGGACCTTGGAGCTGTGAAGCAACAGTGCTAACCACTGTGCTACCATGCCGCCCACGTAACTTGATACATTAATCCTTACAGTAACATGGCATGTTAATCAGAAAAGTAACTTGACATGTTAATCAGAAAAGTAACTTGACATGTTAATCCATACAGTAACATGACAGTTTAAACCATACGGTAACTATCATGTTAATCCATACAGTGACATGACAGGCTAATCTTTTACAGTAACATGACATGTTAATCAATATGTTAATACAACACAATAATCCATAGAGTAACATTGTATATTAATCCATACAGTAACCTGACATGATAATCCATACAGTAACCTGACATGATAATCCATAGAGTAACCTGACACGATGATCCATATAGTAACCTGACATGATAATCTATACAGTAACCTGACATGTTAACCAATATAGTAAACTGAAATGTTAATTGATACAGTTACATGAAACGTTAATCAATGCAGTAACACGACATGGGCGGCACAGCGGCACAGCGGTTAGCAGTGCTGCATCACAGCACCAGGGACTCGGGTTCAATTCTGGCCACGGGTGACTGTGTGGAGTTTGCACTTTCTCCCCATGTCCGTGTGGGTTTCATCCGGGTGCTCCAGTTCCCTCCCACAGAGCAAAGATGTGCAGGATGGATTAATTGACCATGCTAAATTGCCCCTTAGTCTCCAAAAGGTTAGGTGGGGTTACTGGGTTATGGGGATAGGGTGGGGCATGGGGATAGGGTGGGGCGTGGGCCTAGGTAGGGTGCTCTTTCCAAGGGTCGGCGCAGACTTGATGAGCTGAATGGCCTCCTTCTGTATTGTAGGGATTATATGATTCTATGTTAATCAATACAGTAATGCAACACATTAATCCAGAGAATAACCTGACACATTAACCCATACAATATCCTGACATGTTAATCAATGCAGTAACATAACATGTTAATCAAGAAAGTAACATCACGTTAACCCATACAATAAGCAGACGGGTTAATCCATACAGTAATCTGACGTGTTAATCCATACAGCAGGACAACAGGTTAATCCACAAAGTAACATAACACATTAACCCATACAGTAACATGACACACTGATTCATACAGTAATCTGATATGTTGATCCATACAGTAACACAACATGTTAACCCATACAGTAACCAGACAGGTTCATCCATGCAGTAACCCGGCACATTAATCCATGCAGTACCATGATATGTTCATTCATACAGTAACATGACATGTTAATCAATGCGATAATATGACACATTAATCCATACAGTAATCTGACATGTTAACCCTTACATTAACATGATAAGTTACTCCATATAGTAGCATGACACATTAGCGCATACAGTAACATGACATGTTAATCTATACGGGAACAAATTATATTCATGCAAACAGTAACCAGACGCATTAATCATGTTAGTCCATGCAGTAACACGGCACATTAATCCACACAGTAACCTGACATATTAATCATGGCAGTAAACCAACACATTAATGCATGTGGTAACATGAAATGCTAATCAATGCAGTACCATGAAACATTAAACTATACAGTAACATGACACAATAACCCATTCAGGAACCTGACACATTGACCCATACAGTAACATGACACATTGACCCATTCAGTAACCTGACACATTAACCCATTCAGTAACCTGACACATTAACCCATTCAGGAACCTGACACATTAACCCATTCAGTAACCTGACACGTTAACCCATTCAGTAATCTGACACATTGATCCATTCAGTAACCTGACACATTAACCCATTCAGTAACCTGACACATTAACCCATTCAGGAACCTGACACATTAACCCATTCAGTAACCTGACACATTGACCCATACAGTAACCTGACACATTAACCCATTCAGTAACATGACACATTAACCCATTCAGTAACCTGACACATTAACCCATTCAGTAACATGACACATTGACCCATTCAGTAGCCTGACACATTAACCCATTCAGTAACCTGACACAATAACCCATTCAGGAACCTGACACATTAACCCATTCAGTAACCTGACACATTGACCCATTCAGTAACCTGACACATTGACCCATTCAATAACATGAAACATTAACCCATTCAGTAACCTGACACATTAACCCATTCAGTAACATGACACATTGACCCATTCAGTAACCTGACACATTGACCCATTCAGTAACATGACACATTGACCCACAGTAACCTGACACATTAACCCATTCAGTAACCTGACACATTAACCCATTCAGTAACCTGACACATTAACCCATTCAGGAACCTGACACATTGACCCATTCAGTAACCTGACACATTGACCCATTCAATAACCTGACACATTAACCCATTCAGGAACCTGACACATTAACCCATTCAGTAACCTGACACATTAACCCATTCAGTAACATGACACATTAACCCATTCTGTAACATGACACATTAACCCATTCAGGAACCTGACACATTAACCCATTCAGTAACATGACACATTAACCCATTCAGTAACATGACACATTGACCCATTCAGGAACCTGACACATTAACCCATTCAGTAACCTGACACATTAACCCATTCAGTAACTTGACACATTAACCCATTCAGTAACCTGACACATTAACCCATTTAGTAACCTGACACATTAACCCATTCAGTAACTTGACACATTAACCTATTCAGGAACCTGACACATTGACCCATTCAGTAACATGACACATTAACCCATTTAGTAACCTGACACATTAACCCATTCAGTAACCTGACACATTAACCCATTCAGTAACATGACACATTAACCCATTCAGTAACCTGACACATTAACCCATTCAGTAACATGACACATTAACCCATACAGGACCGCAGTATGTTAATCCATGCAGTAACCTGACACATTAATCCATACATTAACATGACATGTTAACCCACACAGTAACCTGACATGTTAACCCACACAGTAACCTGACATGTTAATCCATACATTAACACGACACATTAATTCATGCAGTTGTAGATAGTGTTGAGGGCTGTTGCAGGTTTCAACAGGACATTGACAGGATGCAGAGCTGGGCTGAGAAGTGGCAGGTGGAGTTCAACCTAGATAAATGTGAGGTGATTCATTTTGGAAGGTCGAATTTGAATGTTGAATACAGGGTTAAAGGCAGGATTCTTGGAAGTGTGGAGGAACAGAGGGATCTTGGGGTCCACATACATAGATCCCTCAAAGTTGCCACCCAGGTTGATAGGGGTGTTAAGAAAAAGTATGGTGTGTTGGCTTTCATTAACAAGGGGATTGAGTTTAAGAGCCGCGAGGTTTTACTGCAGCTTTATAAAACCCTGGTTAGACCACACTTGGAATATTGTGTCCAGTTCTGGTCGCCTCATTATAGGAAGAATGTGGATGCTTTGGAGAGGGTGCAGAGGAGATTTACCAGGATGCTGCCTGGACTGGAGAGCATGTCTTATGAAGAAAGATTGAGGGAGCTAGGGCTTTTCTCACTGGAGCGAACACCGTTACACCAACACCTCACATTATCACACACACCCTCTCACATTAACACACACTCTGTCGGACTTCCGGTTGCGGCTATGCGGAGCTAAGCCGCACGATTCGGCAGCTCCCGCTGCCACGGACTTTCGGGCTCGCTTGAGGAGCCCCAATGGAACTTTTTTTTGACGCAACCCGTGGGGAAGGGAAGAGAGGTCCCCCTCCAACTTCTATGAAACGGACCAGAAGTGCAACGGCCAAAAAAGCGGCACTGGAGCAACGGGAGAAGCGAGGGAAAAAAAACAAAATGGCGGCGGCCAGGGACAAAGGGGAGCTGCAGGAGTTCGCAGGAGCAGCGCGAGGAGATGCGCAAGGAGATGTTGGCGCCTATGCGTTCGGCAATTGAAGGACTCGGGATCACCCAGAAGGCCTACGAAGTTAAGATCCAGGAGGTACAGAAAAGAGTCAGTCAGAACGAGGACGAGCTCGTGGGCCTGGCGGTGAGAGTGGAGCAGAACGAGGCGCTACACAAGAGGTGGGCAGGAAGACTCGAAGACCTGGAGAACAGGTCGAGGAGAAAGAATCTGCGGATCCTGGGTCTCCCTGAAGGAGTGGAGGGGGCCGATGCCAGGGCATACGCGAGCACGATGCTCGAGGCGATGATGGGCACGAAGGCCCCTTCGAGGCCGCTGGAGTTGGACGGGGCACATCGGGTGCTGGCGAGGAAGCCCCAGGCAAATGAGCCGCCAAGGGCGATGGTGGTGAGGTTTCACCGGTTCACGGACAGAGAGTGGGTCCTGAAATGGGCCAAGAAGGAGCGGAGCAGTAAGTGGGACAATGCAGATATCCGAATATACCCGGACTGGAGCACGGAGGTTGCAAAGCGGAGAGCGGGTTTCAACCGGGCCAAAGCGGCGTTGGACCGGAAAGGAGTGAAATTCGGAATGCTGCAGCCAGCGCGACTGTGGGTCACATACAAGGGCCAACACTACTACTTGAAACGCCTGAAGAGGCGTGGACCTTTGTACAAGCCGAAAAGTTGGACTCTAACTGAGGGTTTGTGAGGGTGGGGGGGATGTTTGAGGTTTGGTGTGTGATGGTTGTTGTATATAGGGGGTCAATCACACGCAGGAAATGTTATATGGGCTGGGGGAGAGAGACAAGGCCACGACAGGAGTTGCGCCAGAGGGGGCGGAGCGGGCTTTGGAAAGCGCGGGGTTTTTTCCCGCACACGGGAAGAAAGGCGGGAAGGGGAACGAAGGAATGCATATTGATCGGGAGACTCCCACACGGGGAGGTCAATGGGACGGCGGGGGAAGCCGGGGTCAGCAGGCGTCAGCTGACTCACGGGAGTGACATGGGGGGAGCAAAAAAGCTAGACAGGGGTCTAGCGGGGGGTAGGGAAAGGGGGGGGGAAGCGGGGGGGGGGGGGGGGGGGGGGAAGGGTTGCTGCTGCACTGGCCGAAAGGGAATGGGACACAGAAGAGATGGTCAGGACGGGGGTCCCCCGTCTGGGGGACTGGAGGGTGAGGGAGGCGTGGACACGGGACTGGCCCGGAAAAGGAGATGGCTAGTCTAGTCGGGGGAGGGGGGAGCCCCTCCAATCCGGCTGATAACGTGGAACGTGAGGGGCCTGAATGGGCCGGTGTAGAGGGCTCGAGTGTTCGCGCACTTTAAGGGACTGAAGGCGGACGTGGTCATGCTCCAAGAGACACACCTGAAGGTGACGGACCAGGTCAGGTTAAGAAAGGGATGGGTAGGACAGGTATTCCACTCAGGACTGGACGCGAAGAATAGAGGGGTGGCAATATTGGTGGGAAAGCGGGTGTCATTTGAGGCCAAGACTATTGTAGTGGACAATGGCAGGCGATATGTAATGGTGAACGGTAGACTGCAAGGGATGTGGGTGGTGTTGGTAAACGTATACGCCCCGAACTGGGATGATGCAGGATTCATGAAGCGCATGCTGGGGCGCATTCCAGACCTGGAGGTGGGAGGCCTGATAATGGGAGGGGACTTCAATACAGTGTTGGATCCAGCACTGGACCGCTCCAGATCAAGGACTGGAAAGAGGCCGGCGGTGGCCAAGGTACTTAGGGGGTTTATGGATCAAATGGGGGGAGTGGACCCATGGCGGTTTGCAAGGCCGCAGGCCAGGGAATTTTCTTTCGTCTCCCATGTACACAAAGCCTACTCCCGGATAGATTTTTTTGTTCTGGGTAGGGCGCTCATCCCGAGGGTGGAGGGGACGGAGTATTTGGCCATAACCGTTTCGGACCATGCCCCGCACTGGATGGAACTTGAGCTGGGAGAGGAGAGGGACCAATGCCCGTTGTGGCGGCTGGATGTGGGACTGCTGGCGGACGAGGTGGTGTGTGGGAAGGTGAGGGGGTGTATCGAAAGGTACTTGGAGGCCAACGACAACGGGGAGGTGCGGGTGGGGGTGGTATGGGAGGCGTTGAAGGCGGTGATCAGGGGAGAGCTAATCTCCATTAGGGCTTATAGGGAGAAGACAGAGGGTATGGAAAGGGAGAGGTTAGTGGGGGAGATTTTGAGAGTGGACAGGAGATACGCAGAGGCCCCGGAGGAAAGATTACTTGGGGAAAGACGACGCCTCCAGACGGAGTTTGACCTGTTGACCACAGGGAAGGCGGAGGCACAGTGGAGGAAAGCGCGGGGGGCGACCTACGAGTATGGGGAAAAGGCTAGTCGGATGCTGGCACACCAGCTCTGTAAGAGGATGGCAGCGAGGGAAATAGGGGGAGTCAAAGATGGAAGGGGAGCCACAGTTCGGAGGGCGACGAAAATAAACAAGGTATTTAAGGCCTTTTATGAAGTTCTGTACAGATCCCAGCCCCCAGCGGGGGAAGAGGGGATGAGACGATTCCTAGATCAACTGAGATTCCCGAGGGTGGAGGAGCAAGAGGTGGCTGGTTTGGGGGCACCAATTGGGTTGGCGGAGCTGAGCAAGGGTTTGGGGAGTATGCAGGCGGGGAAGGCCCCGGGACCGGACAGATTCCCGGTGAAGTTCTACAGGAAGTACGTAGACCTGTTGGCCCCGCTACTGGTGAGGACCTTTAATGAGGCAAGAGAGGAGGGGACCCTGCCCCCGACAATGTCGGAAGCGACAATTTCTTTGATCCTAAAGCGGGACAAGGACCCACTGCAATGTGGATCGTACAGGCCGATCTCGCTCCTCAATGTGGATGCGAAGTTGCTGGCAAAAGTGCTGGCCACAAGGATCGAGGACTGTGTCCCGGGGGTGATCCATGAAGACCAGACGGGATTCGTAAAGGGCAGGCAATTAAACACTAACGTGCGGCGGCTCTTAAACGTGACGATGATGCCATCGGAGGAGGGAGAGGCGGAGATAGTGGCAGCTATGGACGCGGAGAGGCCTTTGACCGAGTAGAGTGGGAGTACCTCTGGGAGGTGCTGCGTAGGTTTGGGTTCAGGGGAGGGTTTATCAGTTGGGTTAAGCTCCTTTAGAGCCCCGATGGTGAGTGTAGTGACGAACCGGCGGAGGTCGGAGTATTTTCGACTGTACCGGGGGACGAGGCAGGGGTGTCCCCTGTCCCCCCTGTTGTTCGCATTGGCGATCGAACCATTGGCCATGTCATTGAGGGAGTCTAATAAATGGAGGGGGGTGATCCGAGGGGGAGAAGAGCATCGGGTGTCGCTATATGCGGATGACCTGTTGTTGTACGTGGCGGATCCAATGGAGGGGATGGTGGAGGTCATGCAGACTCTACGGGAGTTTGGGGAGTTTTCGGGCTATAAGCTCAATGTAGGGAAGAGTGAGCTCTTTGTATTACAGGCGGGGGACCAAGAAAGAGGGATAGGGGACCTACTGCTGAGGAGGGCGGAGGGGAGCTTTCGGTATCTGGGGATCCAGATAGCCAGGAGTTGGGGGACCCTACATAAACTGAATCTGACGAGGTTGGTGGAGCAAATGGAGGAGGATTTCAAAAGATGAGACATGTTACTGCTCTCGCTGGCGGGTAGAGTGCAGTCGGTCAAAATGATGGTCCTTCCGAGGTTTCTGTTTGTGTTTCAGTGCCTTCCCATCGTGATCACTAAGGCCTTTTTTAAGAGAGTAGGTAGGAGTATTATGGGGTTTGTGTGGGCGAATAAGACCCCGAGAGTAAGGAGAGGGTTCCTAGAACGCAGTAGGGACCGAGGAGGGTTGGCCAAACCTGGGGAGCTACTACTGGGCAGCAAATGTGGCGATGATCCGCAAGTGGGTTATGGAGGGAAAGGGGGCGGCATGGAAGAGGAGGGAGATGGCGTCCTGTAAAGGAACGAGCCTGGGGGCGTTGGTGACGGCACCGCTGCCGCTCATGCCGACAAAGTATACCATGAGCCCGGTGGTGGCGGCAACGCTAAGGATCTGGGGCCAGTGGAGATTGCACAGGGGTGCAATGGGAGCGTCGGTGTGGTCCCCGATCAGGGGTAACCACCGGTTTGTCCCAGGGAAGATGGACGGGGGGTTCCAGAGCTGGCATCGGGCGGGGATTGGAAGAATGGGAGACCTGTTCATCGACGGGACGTTTGCGAGCCGAGGGGCACTGGAGGAGAAGTTTGGTTACCCCCGGGAAATTACTTTAGATATACGCAGGTGAGGGCTTTTGTGAGGGCGACAGGTGAGGGAATTCCCGTTGCTCCTGGCACAAGAAGTTCAAGATAGGGTGATCTCGGGTGTATGGGTCGGGGAGGGCAAGGTGTCGGAAATACACCAGGAGTTGAAAGAAGAGGGGGGAAGCGCTGGGAGAAGAGTTGAAGGGTAAATAGGAGGAGGAGCTGGGGGAGGAGATCGAGGAAGGTCTGTGGGCTGATGTCCTAGGTAGGGTTAATTCCTGTGCCAGGCTCAGCCTGATACAATTTAAGGTGGTCCACAGAGCGCACTTGATGGGGGCAAGGTTGAGTAGGTTCTTTGGGGTGGAGGACAGATGTGGAAGGTGCTCAGGGAGCCCGGCGAACCATGTCCATATGTTTTGGTCATGCCCGGCACTGGAGGGGTTCTGGAGAGGAGTGGCGGAGCAATATCTCAGGTGGTGAAAGTCCGGGTCAAGCCAAGCTGGGGGCTAGCAATATTTGGAGTAGTGGACGAACCGGGAGTGCAGGAGGCGAAAGAGGCCGGCATTCTCGCCTTTGCGTCCCTAGTAGCCCGGCGAAGGATCTTGCTAATGTGGAAGGAGGCGAAGCCCCCCAGCCTGGAGGTCTGGATAAATGATATGGCTGGGTTCATAAAGTTGGAAAGGATTAAGTTCACCTTGAGAGGGTCTGTGCAGGGGTTCTACAGGTGGTGGCAACCGTTCCTAGACTATCTCGCGGAACGTTAGAGGAAGGTCGGTCAGCAGCAGCAGCAACCTTGGGGGGGGGGGCGCCTGGGAGTGGGGGGGGGGAGGGGGGGGAAGGGGGGGACTGCCTGGGAGGGTGGGTGAGCAAGAGATAACATGAAGGGTTGGGGAAACTGGCACGTACGGGAGAGGGCCAGTGTACAAAGCTGTGTAAATATATCATTTTGCCATGTATATATCTTGCTCTGCGCGATTTCTCCTTTTTTCTGTTACGGGGGGGGGGGGGGGGGGGGGGGGCGGGGGGGGTTATTGTTTGTAAGGGAGAAAAATTGTGTGAAAAAACTTTAATAAATATATTTTTTGTAATACACACACTCTGTCACACCAACACACACACACCACTCACATTAACACACACACACCTCTCACATTAACACACTCACACACATAACCTCTCACATTAACATACACACCGTTACACCAACACCTCACATTATCACACACACCCTCTCACATTAACACACTCTGTCACACCAACACACACACCCCACTCACATTAACACACACACCGTCACACATTATCACACACACCTCTCACATTAACACACATACACACACCTCTCATTTTAACACACACTCCGTCACACCAACACACACCACTCACATTAACACACATTCTGTCACACCAACACACACACCACTCACATTAACACACACTCTGTCACACCAACACACACACCTCTCAGATTAACACACACCCTCTCACATTAACACACACTGTCACACCAACACACACCACTCACATTAACACAGTCTGTCACACCAACACACACACACCTCTCAGATTAACACACACCCTCTCACATTAACACACATTCTGTCACACCAACACACACACCACTCACATTAACACACTCTGTCACACCAACACACACACCTCTCAGATTAACACACACACCATCTCACATTAACACACGCACACACATAACCTCTCACATTAACATACACACACACCGTTACACCAACACCTCACATTATCACACACACCCTCACATTAACACACATACACACCTCTCACATTAACACACACAGTCACACCAACACACACACACCCTCTCACATTAACACACATACACACACAACCTCTCATATTAACACACACTGTCACACCAACATACACCACTCACATTAACACACACGCTGTCACACCAACACATACACCACTCACATTAACACACACCCTGTCACACCAACACATACACCACTCACATTAACACACACCACTCACATTAACACACACCCTGTCACACCAACACATACACCTCTCACATTAACACACACACGCACAAACACACACAAATCCTCTCAAAAAAGCACACACACCATTACACCAACACACACACACCCTCTCATATTAACACACACATCCTGGGCGCGATTCTCCAGAAAGATTTCTAAGTGTAGCGAGCGGGAATGGCCACGATATTGCCGGCACTCAACCCAGCAAGGCCAGCAACTCTATTCAACATTATTTGG